>NW_027665578.1:0-21847 GCF_963924005.1 Protomyctophum bolini
AACTGTGTTGGGATGAAAGCTAGCCACTTTGAGCATTGTGGCAAGAGCTGGGGCAGTTTGGGACAACAGGGAACGAACAGGGCCAAAATGTCACTTTCACAGTCCCAAAGTGCCATTTTCACAGTAAAAATGCCTGGTTCACTTTTGCTTAGCTTAGTCTGTAACTTGAAAACTATGTACCGTATGGCCCTATAAACTGTGTTGGGATGAAAGCTAGCCACTTTGAGCAATGTGGGAAGTGCTGGGGCAGTTTGGGACAACAGGGCCAAAATGTCACTTTCACAGTCCCAAAGTGCCATTTTCACAGTAAAAAGGCCTGGTTCACTTTTGCTTAGCTTAGTCTGTAACTTGAAAACTATGTACCGTATGGCCCTATAAACTGTGTTGGGATGAAAGCTAGCCACTTTGAGCAATGTGGGAAGTGCTGGGGCAGTTTGGGACAACAGGGCCAAAATGTCACTTTCACAGTCCCAAAGTGCCATTTTCACAGTAAAAAGGCCTGGTTCACTTTTGCTTAGCTTAGTCTGTAACTTGAAAACTATGTACCGTATGGCCCTATAAACTGTGTTGGGATGAAAGCTAGCCACTTTGAGCAATGTGGGAAGTGCTGGGGCAGTTTGGGACAACAGGGCCAAAATGTCACTTTCACAGTCCCAAAGTGCCATTTTCACAGTAAAAAGGCCTGGTTCACTTTTGCTTAGCTTAGTCTGTAACTTGAAAACTATGTACCGTATGGCCCTATAAACTGTGTTGGGATGAAAGCTAGCCACTTTGAGCATTGTGGCAAGAGCTGGGGCAGTTTGGGACAACAGGGAACGAACAGGGCCAAAATGTCACTTTCACAGTCCCAAAGTGCCATTTTCACAGTAAAAAGGCCTGGTTCACTTTTGCTTAGCTTAGTCTGTAACTTGAAAACTATGTACCGTATGGCCCTATAAACTGTGTTGGGATGAAAGCTAGCCACTTTGAGCAATGTGGGAAGTGCTGGGGCAGTTTGGGACAACAGGGCCAAAATGTCACTTTCACAGTCCCAAAGTGCCATTTTCACAGTAAAAAGGCCTGGTTCACTTTTGCTTAGCTTAGTCTGTAACTTGAAAACTATGTACCGTATGGCCCTATAAACTGTGTTGGGATGAAAGCTAGCCACTTTGAGCAATGTGGGAAGTGCTGGGGCAGTTTGGGACAACAGGGCCAAAATGTCACTTTCACAGTCCCAAAGTGCCATTTTCACAGTAAAAAGGCCTGGTTCACTTTTGCTTAGCTTAGTCTGTAACTTGAAAACTATGTACCGTATGGCCCTATAAACTGTGTTGGGATGAAAGCTAGCCACTTTGAGCAGTGTGGGAAGTGCTGGGGCAGTTTGGGACAACAGGGCCAAAATGTCACTTTCACAGTCCCAAAGTGCCATTTTCACAGTAAAAAGGCCTGGTTCACTTTTGCTTAGCTTAGTCTGTAACTTGAAAACTATGTACCGTATGGCCCTATAAACTGTGTTGGGATGAAAGCTAGCCACTTTGAGCATTGTGGCAAGAGCTGGGGCAGTTTGGGACAACAGGGCCAAAATGTCACTTTCACAGTCCCAAAGTGCCATTTTCACAGTAAAAAGGCCTGGTTCACTTTTGCTTAGCTTAGTCTGTAACTTGAAAACTATGTACCGTATGGCCCTATAAACTGTGTTGGGATGAAAGCTAGCCACTTTGAGCAATGTGGGAAGTGCTGGGGCAGTTTGGGACAACAGGGCCAAAATGTCACTTTCACAGTCCCAAAGTGCCATTTTCACAGTAAAAAGGCCTGGTTCACTTTTGCTTAGCTTAGTCTGTAACTTGAAAACTATGTACCGTATGGCCCTATAAACTGTGTTGGGATGAAAGCTAGCCACTTTGAGCAATGTGGGAAGTGCTGGGGCAGTTTGGGACAACAGGGCCAAAATGTCACTTTCACAGTCCCAAAGTGCCGTTTTCACAGTAAAAAAAAAGATTCATTTTGCTTAGCTTAGTCTGTAACTTGAAAACTATGTACCGTATGGCCCTATAAACTGTGTTGGGATGAAAGCTAGCCACTTTGAGCAATGTGGGAAGTGCTGGGGCAGTTTGGGACAACAGGGCCAAAATGTCACTTTCACAGTCCCAAAGTGCCATTTTCACAGTAAAAAGGCCTGGTTCACTTTTGCTTAGCTTAGTCTGTAACTTGAAAACTATGTACCGTATGGCCCTATAAACTGTGTTGGGATGAAAGCTAGCCACTTTGAGCAATGTGGGAAGTGCTGGGGCAGTTTGGGACAACAGGGCCAAAATGTCACTTTCACAGTCCCAAAGTGCCATTTTCACAGTAAAAAGGCCTGGTTCACTTTTGCTTAGCTTAGTCTGTAACTTGAAAACTATGTACCGTATGGCCCTATAAACTGTGTTGGGATGAAAGCTAGCCACTTTGAGCAGTGTGGGAAGTGCTGGGGCAGTTTGGGACAACAGGGCCAAAATGTCACTTTCACAGTCCCAAAGTGCCATTTTCACAGTAAAAAGGCCTGGTTCACTTTTGCTTAGCTTAGTCTGTAACTTGAAAACTATGTACCGTATGGCCCTATAAACTGTGTTGGGATGAAAGCTAGCCACTTTGAGCATTGTGGCAAGAGCTGGGGCAGTTTGGGACAACAGGGAACGAACAGGGCCAAAATGTCACTTTCACAGTCCCAAAGTGCCATTTTCACAGTAAAAAGGCCTGGTTCACTTTTGCTTAGCTTAGTCTGTAACTTGAAAACTATGTACCGTATGGCCCTATAAACTGTGTTGGGATGAAAGCTAGCCACTTTGAGCAATGTGGGAAGTGCTGGGGCAGTTTGGGACAACAGGGCCAAAATGTCACTTTCACAGTCCCAAAGTGCCATTTTCACAGTAAAAAGGCCTGGTTCACTTTTGCTTAGCTTAGTCTGTAACTTGAAAACTATGTACCGTATGGCCCTATAAACTGTGTTGGGATGAAAGCTAGCCACTTTGAGCAATGTGGGAAGTGCTGGGGCAGTTTGGGACAACAGGGCCAAAATGTCACTTTCACAGTCCCAAAGTGCCATTTTCACAGTAAAAAGGCCTGGTTCACTTTTGCTTAGCTTAGTCTGTAACTTGAAAACTATGTACCGTATGGCCCTATAAACTGTGTTGGGATGAAAGCTAGCCACTTTGAGCAATGTGGGAAGTGCTGGGGCAGTTTGGGACAACAGGGCCAAAATGTCACTTTCACAGTCCCAAAGTGCCGTTTTCACAGTAAAAAAAAAAGATTCATTTTGCTTAGCTTAGTCTGTAACTTGAAAACTATGTACCGTATGGCCCTATAAACTGTGTTGGGATGAAAGCTAGCCACTTTGAGCAATGTGGGAAGTGCTGGGGCAGTTTGGGACAACAGGGCCAAAATGTCACTTTCACAGTCCCAAAGTGCCATTTTCACAGTAAAAAGGCCTGGTTCACTTTTGCTTAGCTTAGTCTGTAACTTGAAAACTATGTACCGTATGGCCCTATAAACTGTGTTGGGATGAAAGCTAGCCACTTTGAGCAATGTGGGAAGTGCTGGGGCAGTTTGGGACAACAGGGCCAAAATGTCACTTTCACAGTCCCAAAGTGCCATTTTCACAGTAAAAAGGCCTGGTTCACTTTTGCTTAGCTTAGTCTGTAACTTGAAAACTATGTACCGTATGGCCCTATAAACTGTGTTGGGATGAAAGCTAGCCACTTTGAGCAATGTGGGAAGTGCTGGGGCAGTTTGGGACAACAGGGCCAAAATGTCACTTTCACAGTCCCAAAGTGCCATTTTCACAGTAAAAAAAAACAGATTCATTTTGCTTAGCTTAGTCTGTAACTTGAAAACTATGTACCGTATGGCCCTATAAACTGTGTTGGGATGAAAGCTAGCCACTTTGAGCAATGTGGGACGTGCTGGGGCAGTTTGGGACAACAGGGCCAAAATGTCACTTTCACAGTCCCAAAGTGCCATTTTCACAGTAAAAAGGCCTGGTTCACTTTTGCTTAGCTTAGTCTGTAACTTGAAAACTATGTACCGTATGGCCCTATAAACTGTGTTGGGATGAAAGCTAGCCACTTTGAGCAATGTGGGAAGTGCTGGGGCAGTTTGGGACAACAGGGCCAAAATGTCACTTTCACAGTCCCAAAGTGCCATTTTCACAGTAAAAAAAACAGATTCATTTTGCTTAGCTTAGTCTGTAACTTGAAAACTATGTACCGTATGGCCCTATAAACTGTGTTGGGATGAAAGCTAGCCACTTTGAGCAATGTGGGAAGTGCTGGGGCAGTTTGGGACAACAGGGCCAAAATGTCACTTTCACAGTCCCAAAGTGCCGTTTTCACAGTAAAAAAAAAAGATTCATTTTGCTTAGCTTTGTCTGTAACTTGAAAACTATGTACCGTATGGCCCTATAAACTGTGTTGGGATGAAAGCTAGCCACTTTGAGCAATGTGGGAAGTGCTGGGGCAGTTTGGGACAACAGGGCCAAAATGTCACTTTCACAGTCCCAAAGTGCCATTTTCACAGTAAAAAGGCCTGGTTCACTTTTGCTTAGCTTAGTCTGTAACTTGAAAACTATGTACCGTATGGCCCTATAAACTGTGTTGGGATGAAAGCTAGCCACTTTGAGCAATGTGGGAAGTGCTGGGGCAGTTTGGGACAACAGGGCCAAAATGTCACTTTCACAGTCCCAAAGTGCCATTTTCACAGTAAAAAGGCCTGGTTCACTTTTGCTTAGCTTAGTCTGTAACTTGAAAACTATGTACCGTATGGCCCTATAAACTGTGTTGGGATGAAAGCTAGCCACTTTGAGCATTGTGGCAAGAGCTGGGGCAGTTTGGGACAACAGGGAACGAACAGGGCCAAAATGTCACTTTCACAGTCCCAAAGTGCCATTTTCACAGTAAAAAGGCCTGGTTCACTTTTGCTTAGCTTAGTCTGTAACTTGAAAACTATGTACCGTATGGCCCTATAAACTGTGTTGGGATGAAAGCTAGCCACTTTGAGCAATGTGGGAAGTGCTGGGGCAGTTTGGGACAACAGGGCCAAAATGTCACTTTCACAGTCCCAAAGTGCCATTTTCACAGTAAAAAGGCCTGGTTCACTTTTGCTTAGCTTAGTCTGTAACTTGAAAACTATGTACCGTATGGCCCTATAAACTGTGTTGGGATGAAAGCTAGCCACTTTGAGCAATGTGGGACGTGCTGGGGCAGTTTGGGACAACAGGGCCAAAATGTCACTTTCACAGTCCCAAAGTGCCATTTTCACAGTAAAAAGGCCTGGTTCACTTTTGCTTAGCTTAGTCTGTAACTTGAAAACTATGTACCGTATGGCCCTATAAACTGTGTTGGGATGAAAGCTAGCCACTTTGAGCAATGTGGGAAGTGCTGGGGCAGTTTGGGACAACAGGGCCAAAATGTCACTTTCACAGTCCCAAAGTGCCATTTTCACAGTAAAAAAAACAGATTCATTTTGCTTAGCTTAGTCTGTAACTTGAAAACTATGTACCGTATGGCCCTATAAACTGTGTTGGGATGAAAGCTAGCCACTTTGAGCAATGTGGGAAGTGCTGGGGCAGTTTGGGACAACAGGGCCAAAATGTCACTTTCACAGTCCCAAAGTGCCGTTTTCACAGTAAAAAAAAAAAGATTCATTTTGCTTAGCTTTGTCTGTAACTTGAAAACTATGTACCGTATGGCCCTATAAACTGTGTTGGGATGAAAGCTAGCCACTTTGAGCAATGTGGGAAGTGCTGGGGCAGTTTGGGACAACAGGGCCAAAATGTCACTTTCACAGTCCCAAAGTGCCATTTTCACAGTAAAAAGGCCTGGTTCACTTTTGCTTAGCTTAGTCTGTAACTTGAAAACTATGTACCGTATGGCCCTATAAACTGTGTTGGGATGAAAGCTAGCCACTTTGAGCAATGTGGGAAGTGCTGGGGCAGTTTGGGACAACAGGGCCAAAATGTCACTTTCACAGTCCCAAAGTGCCATTTTCACAGTAAAAAGGCCTGGTTCACTTTTGCTTAGCTTAGTCTGTAACTTGAAAACTATGTACCGTATGGCCCTATAAACTGTGTTGGGATGAAAGCTAGCCACTTTGAGCATTGTGGCAAGAGCTGGGGCAGTTTGGGACAACAGGGAACGAACAGGGCCAAAATGTCACTTTCACAGTCCCAAAGTGCCATTTTCACAGTAAAAAGGCCTGGTTCACTTTTGCTTAGCTTAGTCTGTAACTTGAAAACTATGTACCGTATGGCCCTATAAACTGTGTTGGGATGAAAGCTAGCCACTTTGAGCAATGTGGGAAGTGCTGGGGCAGTTTGGGACAACAGGGCCAAAATGTCACTTTCACAGTCCCAAAGTGCCATTTTCACAGTAAAAAGGCCTGGTTCACTTTTGCTTAGCTTAGTCTGTAACTTGAAAACTATGTACCGTATGGCCCTATAAACTGTGTTGGGATGAAAGCTAGCCACTTTGAGCAATGTGGGAAGTGCTGGGGCAGTTTGGGACAACAGGGCCAAAATGTCACTTTCACAGTCCCAAAGTGCCATTTTCACAGTAAAAAGGCCTGGTTCACTTTTGCTTAGCTTAGTCTGTAACTTGAAAACTATGTACCGTATGGCCCTATAAACTGTGTTGGGATGAAAGCTAGCCACTTTGAGCAATGTGGGAAGTGCTGGGACAGTTTGGGACAACAGGGCCAAAATGTCACTTTCACAGTCCCAAAGTGCCATTTTCACAGTAAAAAGGCCTGGTTCACTTTTGCTTAGCTTAGTCTGTAACTTGAAAACTATGTACCGTATGGCCCTATAAACTGTGTTGGGATGAAAGCTAGCCACTTTGAGCAATGTGGGAAGTGCTGGGGCAGTTTGGGACAACAGGGCCAAAATGTCACTTTCACAGTCCCAAAGTGCCGTTTTCACAGTAAAAAAAAAAAGATTCATTTTGCTTAGCTTAGTCTGTAACTTGAAAACTATGTACCGTATGGCCCTATAAACTGTGTTGGGATGAAAGCTAGCCACTTTGAGCAATGTGGGAAGTGCTGGGGCAGTTTGGGACAACAGGGCCAAAATGTCACTTTCACAGTCCCAAAGTGCCATTTTCACAGTAAAAAGGCCTGGTTCACTTTTGCTTAGCTTAGTCTGTAACTTGAAAACTATGTACCGTATGGCCCTATAAGCTGTGTTGGGATGAAAGCTAGCCACTTTGAGCAATGTGGGAAGTGCTGGGGCAGTTTGGGACAACAGGGCCAAAATGTCACTTTCACAGTCCCAAAGTGCCATTTTCACAGTAAAAAGGCCTGGTTCACTTTTGCTTAGCTTAGTCTGTAACTTGAAAACTATGTACCGTATGGCCCTATAAACTGTGTTGGGATGAAAGCTAGCCACTTTGAGCAATGTGGGAAGTGCTGGGGCAGTTTGGGACAACAGGGCCAAAATGTCACTTTCACAGTCCCAAAGTGCCATTTTCACAGTAAAAAGGCCTGGTTCACTTTTGCTTAGCTTAGTCTGTAACTTGAAAACTATGTACCGTATGGCCCTATAAACTGTGTTGGGATGAAAGCTAGCCACTTTGAGCAATGTGGGAAGTGCTGGGGCAGTTTGGGACAACAGGGCCAAAATGTCACTTTCACAGTCCCAAAGTGCCATTTTCACAGTAAAAAGGCCTGGTTCACTTTTGCTTAGCTTAGTCTGTAACTTGAAAACTATGTACCGTATGGCCCTATAAACTGTGTTGGGATGAAAGCTAGCCACTTTGAGCATTGTGGCAAGAGCTGGGGCAGTTTGGGACAACAGGGAACGAACAGGGCCAAAATGTCACTTTCACAGTCCCAAAGTGCCATTTTCACAGTAAAAAGGCCTGGTTCACTTTTGCTTAGCTTAGTCTGTAACTTGAAAACTATGTACCGTATGGCCCTATAAACTGTGTTGGGATGAAAGCTAGCCACTTTGAGCAATGTGGGAAGTGCTGGGGCAGTTTGGGACAACAGGGCCAAAATGTCACTTTCACAGTCCCAAAGTGCCATTTTCACAGTAAAAAGGCCTGGTTCACTTTTGCTTAGCTTAGTCTGTAACTTGAAAACTATGTACCGTATGGCCCTATAAACTGTGTTGGGATGAAAGCTAGCCACTTTGAGCAATGTGGGAAGTGCTGGGGCAGTTTGGGACAACAGGGCCAAAATGTCACTTTCACAGTCCCAAAGTGCCATTTTCACAGTAAAAAGGCCTGGTTCACTTTTGCTTAGCTTAGTCTGTAACTTGAAAACTATGTACCGTATGGCCCTATAAACTGTGTTGGGATGAAAGCTAGCCACTTTGAGCAATGTGGGAAGTGCTGGGGCAGTTTGGGACAACAGGGCCAAAATGTCACTTTCACAGTCCCAAAGTGCCATTTTCACAGTAAAAAGGCCTGGTTCACTTTTGCTTAGCTTAGTCTGTAACTTGAAAACTATGTACCGTATGGCCCTATAAACTGTGTTGGGATGAAAGCTAGCCACTTTGAGCAATGTGGGAAGTGCTGGGGCAGTTTGGGACAACAGGGCCAAAATGTCACTTTCACAGTCCCAAAGTGCCATTTTCACAGTAAAAAGGCCTGGTTCACTTTTGCTTAGCTTAGTCTGTAACTTGAAAACTATGTACCGTATGGCCCTATAAACTGTGTTGGGATGAAAGCTAGCCACTTTGAGCAATGTGGGAAGTGCTGGGGCAGTTTGGGACAACAGGGCCAAAATGTCACTTTCACAGTCCCAAAGTGCCATTTTCACAGTAAAAAGGCCTGGTTCACTTTTGCTTAGCTTAGTCTGTAACTTGAAAACTATGTACCGTATGGCCCTATAAACTGTGTTGGGATGAAAGCTAGCCACTTTGAGCAATGTGGGAAGTGCTGGGGCAGTTTGGGACAACAGGGCCAAAATGTCACTTTCACAGTCCCAAAGTGCCGTTTTCACAGTAAAAAAAAAAGATTCATTTTGCTTAGCTTAGTCTGTAACTTGAAAACTATGTACCGTATGGCCCTATAAACTGTGTTGGGATGAAAGCTAGCCACTTTGAGCAATGTGGGAAGTGCTGGGGCAGTTTGGGACAACAGGGCCAAAATGTCACTTTCACAGTCCCAAAGTGCCATTTTCACAGTAAAAAGGCCTGGTTCACTTTTGCTTAGCTTAGTCTGTAACTTGAAAACTATGTACCGTATGGCCCTATAAACTGTGTTGGGATGAAAGCTAGCCACTTTGAGCAATGTGGGAAGTGCTGGGGCAGTTTGGGACAACAGGGCCAAAATGTCACTTTCACAGTCCCAAAGTGCCATTTTCACAGTAAAAAGGCCTGGTTCACTTTTGCTTAGCTTAGTCTGTAACTTGAAAACTATGTACCGTATGGCCCTATAAACTGTGTTGGGATGAAAGCTAGCCACTTTGAGCAATGTGGGAAGTGCTGGGGCAGTTTGGGACAACAGGGCCAAAATGTCACTTTCACAGTCCCAAAGTGCCATTTTCACAGTAAAAAAAAAACAGATTCATTTTGCTTAGCTTAGTCTGTAACTTGAAAACTATGTACCGTATGGCCCTATAAACTGTGTTGGGATGAAAGCTAGCCACTTTGAGCAATGTGGGACGTGCTGGGGCAGTTTGGGACAACAGGGCCAAAATGTCACTTTCACAGTCCCAAAGTGCCATTTTCACAGTAAAAAGGCCTGGTTCACTTTTGCTTAGCTTAGTCTGTAACTTGAAAACTATGTACCGTATGGCCCTATAAACTGTGTTGGGATGAAAGCTAGCCACTTTGAGCAATGTGGGAAGTGCTGGGGCAGTTTGGGACAACAGGGCCAAAATGTCACTTTCACAGTCCCAAAGTGCCATTTTCACAGTAAAAAAAAACAGATTCATTTTGCTTAGCTTAGTCTGTAACTTGAAAACTATGTACCGTATGGCCCTATAAACTGTGTTGGGATGAAAGCTAGCCACTTTGAGCAATGTGGGAAGTGCTGGGGCAGTTTGGGACAACAGGGCCAAAATGTCACTTTCACAGTCCCAAAGTGCCGTTTTCACAGTAAAAAAAAAAAGATTCATTTTGCTTAGCTTTGTCTGTAACTTGAAAACTATGTACCGTATGGCCCTATAAACTGTGTTGGGATGAAAGCTAGCCACTTTGAGCAATGTGGGAAGTGCTGGGGCAGTTTGGGACAACAGGGCCAAAATGTCACTTTCACAGTCCCAAAGTGCCATTTTCACAGTAAAAAGGCCTGGTTCACTTTTGCTTAGCTTAGTCTGTAACTTGAAAACTATGTACCGTATGGCCCTATAAACTGTGTTGGGATGAAAGCTAGCCACTTTGAGCAATGTGGGAAGTGCTGGGGCAGTTTGGGACAACAGGGCCAAAATGTCACTTTCACAGTCCCAAAGTGCCATTTTCACAGTAAAAAGGCCTGGTTCACTTTTGCTTAGCTTAGTCTGTAACTTGAAAACTATGTACCGTATGGCCCTATAAACTGTGTTGGGATGAAAGCTAGCCACTTTGAGCATTGTGGCAAGAGCTGGGGCAGTTTGGGACAACAGGGAACGAACAGGGCCAAAATGTCACTTTCACAGTCCCAAAGTGCCATTTTCACAGTAAAAAGGCCTGGTTCACTTTTGCTTAGCTTAGTCTGTAACTTGAAAACTATGTACCGTATGGCCCTATAAACTGTGTTGGGATGAAAGCTAGCCACTTTGAGCAATGTGGGAAGTGCTGGGGCAGTTTGGGACAACAGGGCCAAAATGTCACTTTCACAGTCCCAAAGTGCCATTTTCACAGTAAAAAGGCCTGGTTCACTTTTGCTTAGCTTAGTCTGTAACTTGAAAACTATGTACCGTATGGCCCTATAAACTGTGTTGGGATGAAAGCTAGCCACTTTGAGCAATGTGGGAAGTGCTGGGGCAGTTTGGGACAACAGGGCCAAAATGTCACTTTCACAGTCCCAAAGTGCCATTTTCACAGTAAAAAGGCCTGGTTCACTTTTGCTTAGCTTAGTCTGTAACTTGAAAACTATGTACCGTATGGCCCTATAAACTGTGTTGGGATGAAAGCTAGCCACTTTGAGCAATGTGGGAAGTGCTGGGGCAGTTTGGGACAACAGGGCCAAAATGTCACTTTCACAGTCCCAAAGTGCCATTTTCACAGTAAAAAGGCCTGGTTCACTTTTGCTTAGCTTAGTCTGTAACTTGAAAACTATGTACCGTATGGCCCTATAAACTGTGTTGGGATGAAAGCTAGCCACTTTGAGCAATGTGGGAAGTGCTGGGGCAGTTTGGGACAACAGGGCCAAAATGTCACTTTCACAGTCCCAAAGTGCCGTTTTCACAGTAAAAAAAAAAGATTCATTTTGCTTAGCTTAGTCTGTAACTTGAAAACTATGTACCGTATGGCCCTATAAACTGTGTTGGGATGAAAGCTAGCCACTTTGAGCAATGTGGGAAGTGCTGGGGCAGTTTGGGACAACAGGGCCAAAATGTCACTTTCACAGTCCCAAAGTGCCATTTTCACAGTAAAAAGGCCTGGTTCACTTTTGCTTAGCTTAGTCTGTAACTTGAAAACTATGTACCGTATGGCCCTATAAACTGTGTTGGGATGAAAGCTAGCCACTTTGAGCAATGTGGGAAGTGCTGGGGCAGTTTGGGACAACAGGGCCAAAATGTCACTTTCACAGTCCCAAAAGTGCCATTTTCACAGTAAAAAGGCCTGGTTCACTTTTGCTTAGCTTAGTCTGTAACTTGAAAACTATGTACCGTATGGCCCTATAAACTGTGTTGGGATGAAAGCTAGCCACTTTGAGCAGTGTGGGAAGTGCTGGGGCAGTTTGGGACAACAGGGCCAAAATGTCACTTTCACAGTCCCAAAGTGCCATTTTCACAGTAAAAAGGCCTGGTTCACTTTTGCTTAGCTTAGTCTGTAACTTGAAAACTATGTACCGTATGGCCCTATAAACTGTGTTGGGATGAAAGCTAGCCACTTTGAGCATTGTGGCAAGAGCTGGGGCAGTTTGGGACAACAGGGAACGAACAGGGCCAAAATGTCACTTTCACAGTCCCAAAGTGCCATTTTCACAGTAAAAAGGCCTGGTTCACTTTTGCTTAGCTTAGTCTGTAACTTGAAAACTATGTACCGTATGGCCCTATAAACTGTGTTGGGATGAAAGCTAGCCACTTTGAGCAATGTGGGAAGTGCTGGGGCAGTTTGGGACAACAGGGCCAAAATGTCACTTTCACAGTCCCAAAGTGCCATTTTCACAGTAAAAAGGCCTGGTTCACTTTTGCTTAGCTTAGTCTGTAACTTGAAAACTATGTACCGTATGGCCCTATAAACTGTGTTGGGATGAAAGCTAGCCACTTTGAGCAATGTGGGAAGTGCTGGGGCAGTTTGGGACTACAGGGCCAAAATGTCACTTTCACAGTCCCAAAGTGCCATTTTCACAGTAAAAAGGCCTGGTTCACTTTTGCTTAGCTTAGTCTGTAACTTGAAAACTATGTACCGTATGGCCCTATAAACTGTGTTGGGATGAAAGCTAGCCACTTTGAGCAATGTGGGAAGTGCTGGGGCAGTTTGGGACAACAGGGCCAAAATGTCACTTTCACAGTCCCAAAGTGCCGTTTTCACAGTAAAAAAAAAAGATTCATTTTGCTTAGCTTAGTCTGTAACTTGAAAACTATGTACCGTATGGCCCTATAAACTGTGTTGGGATGAAAGCTAGCCACTTTGAGCAATGTGGGAAGTGCTGGGGCAGTTTGGGACAACAGGGCCAAAATGTCACTTTCACAGTCCCAAAGTGCCATTTTCACAGTAAAAAGGCCTGGTTCACTTTTGCTTAGCTTAGTCTGTAACTTGAAAACTATGTACCGTATGGCCCTATAAACTGTGTTGGGATGAAAGCTAGCCACTTTGAGCAATGTGGGAAGTGCTGGGGCAGTTTGGGACAACAGGGCCAAAATGTCACTTTCACAGTCCCAAAGTGCCATTTTCACAGTAAAAAGGCCTGGTTCACTTTTGCTTAGCTTAGTCTGTAACTTGAAAACTATGTACCGTATGGCCCTATAAACTGTGTTGGGATGAAAGCTAGCCACTTTGAGCAATGTGGGAAGTGCTGGGGCAGTTTGGGACAACAGGGCCAAAATGTCACTTTCACAGTCCCAAAGTGCCATTTTCACAGTAAAAAAAAAACAGATTCATTTTGCTTAGCTTAGTCTGTAACTTGAAAACTATGTACCGTATGGCCCTATAAACTGTGTTGGGATGAAAGCTAGCCACTTTGAGCAATGTGGGAAGTGCTGGGGCAGTTTGGGACAACAGGGCCAAAATGTCACTTTCACAGTCCCAAAGTGCCATTTTCACAGTAAAAAGGCCTGGTTCACTTTTGCTTAGCTTAGTCTGTAACTTGAAAACTATGGACCGTATGGCCCTATAAACTGTGTTGGGATGAAAGCTAGCCACTTTGAGCAATGTGGGAAGTGCTGGGGCAGTTTGGGACAACAGGGCCAAAATTTCACTTTCACAGTCCCAAAGTGCCATTTTCACAGTAAAAAAAAACAGATTCATTTTGCTTAGCTTAGTCTGTAACTTGAAAACTATGTACCGTATGGCCCTATAAACTGTGTTGGGATGAAAGCTAGCCACTTTGAGCAATGTGGGAAGTGCTGGGGCAGTTTGGGACAACAGGGCCAAAATGTCACTTTCACAGTCCCAAAGTGCCGTTTTCACAGTAAAAAAAAAAAGATTCATTTTGCTTAGCTTTGTCTGTAACTTGAAAACTATGTACCGTATGGCCCTATAAACTGTGTTGGGATGAAAGCTAGCCACTTTGAGCAATGTGGGAAGTGCTGGGGCAGTTTGGGACAACAGGGCCAAAATGTCACTTTCACAGTCCCAAAGTGCCATTTTCACAGTAAAAAGGCCTGGTTCACTTTTGCTTAGCTTAGTCTGTAACTTGAAAACTATGTACCGTATGGCCCTATAAACTGTGTTGGGATGAAAGCTAGCCACTTTGAGCAATGTGGGAAGTGCTGGGGCAGTTTGGGACAACAGGGCCAAAATGTCACTTTCACAGTCCCAAAGTGCCATTTTCACAGTAAAAAGGCCTGGTTCACTTTTGCTTAGCTTAGTCTGTAACTTGAAAACTATGTACCGTATGGCCCTATAAACTGTGTTGGGATGAAAGCTAGCCACTTTGAGCATTGTGGCAAGAGCTGGGGCAGTTTGGGACAACAGGGAACGAACAGGGCCAAAATGTCACTTTCACAGTCCCAAAGTGCCATTTTAACAGTAAAAAGGCCTGGTTCACTTTTGCTTAGCTTAGTCTGTAACTTGAAAACTATGTACCGTATGGCCCTATAAACTGTGTTGGGATGAAAGCTAGCCACTTTGAGCAATGTGGGAAGTGCTGGGGCAGTTTGGGACAACAGGGCCAAAATGTCACTTTCACAGTCCCAAAGTGCCATTTTCACAGTAAAAAGGCCTGGTTCACTTTTGCTTAGCTTAGTCTGTAACTTGAAAACTATGTACCGTATGGCCCTATAAACTGTGTTGGGATGAAAGCTAGCCACTTTGAGCAATGTGGGAAGTGCTGGGGCAGTTTGGGACAACAGGGCCAAAATGTCACTTTCACAGTCCCAAAGTGCCATTTTCACAGTAAAAAGGCCTGGTTCACTTTTGCTTAGCTTAGTCTGTAACTTGAAAACTATGTACCGTATGGCCCTATAAACTGTGTTGGGATGAAAGCTAGCCACTTTGAGCAATGTGGGAAGTGCTGGGGCAGTTTGGGACAACAGGGCCAAAATGTCACTTTCACAGTCCCAAAGTGCCATTTTCACAGTAAAAAGGCCTGGTTCACTTTTGCTTAGCTTAGTCTGTAACTTGAAAACTATGTACCGTATGGCCCTATAAACTGTGTTGGGATGAAAGCTAGCCACTCTGAGCAATGTGGGAAGTGCTGGGGCAGTTTGGGACAACAGGGCCAAAATGTCACTTTCACAGTCCCAAAGTGCCATTTTCACAGTAAAAAGGCCTGGTTCACTTTTGCTTAGCTTAGTCTGTAACTTGAAAACTATGTACCGTATGGCCCTATAAACTGTGTTGGGATGAAAGCTAGCCACTTTGAGCAGTGTGGGAAGTGCTGGGGCAGTTTGGGACAACAGGGCCAAAATGTCACTTTCACAGTCCCAAAGTGCCATTTTCACAGTAAAAAGGCCTGGTTCACTTTTGCTTAGCTTAGTCTGTAACTTGAAAACTATGTACCGTATGGCCCTATAAACTGTGTTGGGATGAAAGCTAGCCACTTTGAGCATTGTGGCAAGAGCTGGGGCAGTTTGGGACAACAGGGAACGAACAGGGCCAAAATGTCACTTTCACAGTCCCAAAGTGCCATTTTCACAGTAAAAAGGCCTGGTTCACTTTTGCTTAGCTTAGTCTGTAACTTGAAAACTATGTACCGTATGGCCCTATAAACTGTGTTGGGATGAAAGCTAGCCACTTTGAGCAATGTAGGAAGTGCTGGGGCAGTTTGGGACAACAGGGCCAAAATGTCACTTTCACAGTCCCAAAGTGCCATTTTCACAGTAAAAAGGCCTGGTTCACTTTTGCTTAGCTTAGTCTGTAACTTGAAAACTATGTACCGTATGGCCCTATAAACTGTGTTGGGATGAAAGCTAGCCACTTTGAGCAATGTGGGAAGTGCTGGGGCAGTTTGGGACAACAGGGCCAAAATGTCACTTTCACAGTCCCAAAGTGCCATTTTCACAGTAAAAAGGCCTGGTTCACTTTTGCTTAGCTTAGTCTGTAACTTGAAAACTATGTACCGTATGGCCCTATAAACTGTGTTGGGATGAAAGCTAGCCACTTTGAGCAATGTGGGAAGTGCTGGGGCAGTTTGGGACAACAGGGCCAAAATGTCACTTTCACAGTCCCAAAGTGCCATTTTCACAGTAAAAAAAAAACAGATTCATTTTGCTTAGCTTAGTCTGTAACTTGAAAACTATGTACCGTATGGCCCTATAAACTGTGTTGGGATGAAAGCTAGCCACTTTGAGCAATGTGGGAAGTGCTGGGGCAGTTTGGGACAACAGGGCCAAAATGTCACTTTCACAGTCCCAAAGTGCCATTTTCACAGTAAAAAGGCCTGGTTCACTTTTGCTTAGCTTAGTCTGTAACTTGAAAACTATGTACCGTATGGCCCTATAAACTGTGTTGGGATGAAAGCTAGCCACTTTGAGCAATGTGGGAAGTGCTGGGGCAGTTTGGGACAACAGGGCCAAAATGTCACTTTCACAGTCCCAAAGTGCCATTTTCACAGTAAAAAAAAACAGATTCATTTTGCTTAGCTTAGTCTGTAACTTGAAAACTATGTACCGTATGGCCCTATAAACTGTGTTGGGATGAAAGCTAGCCACTTTGAGCAATGTGGGAAGTGCTGGGGCAGTTTGGGACAACAGGGCCAAAATGTCACTTTCACAGTCCCAAAGTGCCGTTTTCACAGTAAAAAAAAAAAGATTCATTTTGCTTAGCTTTGTCTGTAACTTGAAAACTATGTACCGTATGGCCCTATAAACTGTGTTGGGATGAAAGCTAGCCACTTTGAGCAATGTGGGAAGTGCTGGGGCAGTTTGGGACAACAGGGCCAAAATGTCACTTTCACAGTCCCAAAGTGCCATTTTCACAGTAAAAAGGCCTGGTTCACTTTTGCTTAGCTTAGTCTGTAACTTGAAAACTATGTACCGTATGGCCCTATAAACTGTGTTGGGATGAAAGCTAGCCACTTTGAGCAATGTGGGAAGTGCTGGGGCAGTTTGGGACAACAGGGCCAAAATGTCACTTTCACAGTCCCAAAGTGCCATTTTCACAGTAAAAAGGCCTGGTTCACTTTTGCTTAGCTTAGTCTGTAACTTGAAAACTATGTACCGTATGGCCCTATAAACTGTGTTGGGATGAAAGCTAGCCACTTTGAGCATTGTGGCAAGAGCTGGGGCAGTTTGGGACAACAGGGAACGAACAGGGCCAAAATGTCACTTTCACAGTCCCAAAGTGCCATTTTAACAGTAAAAAGGCCTGGTTCACTTTTGCTTAGCTTAGTCTGTAACT
Organism: Protomyctophum bolini; assembly: GCF_963924005.1. Taxonomy (NCBI): domain Eukaryota; kingdom Metazoa; phylum Chordata; class Actinopteri; order Myctophiformes; family Myctophidae; genus Protomyctophum; species Protomyctophum bolini. The sequence continues at coordinate 17,108 of NW_027665578.1, forward strand.
TGAAAACTATGTACCGTATGGCCCTATAAACTGTGTTGGGATGAAAGCTAGCCACTTTGAGCAATGTGGGAAGTGCTGGGGCAGTTTGGGACAACAGGGCCAAAATGTCACTTTCACAGTCCCAAAGTGCCATTTTCACAGTAAAAAGGCCTGGTTCACTTTTGCTTAGCTTAGTCTGTAACTTGAAAACTATGTACCGTATGGCCCTATAAACTGTGTTGGGATGAAAGCTAGCCACTTTGAGCAATGTGGGAAGTGCTGGGGCAGTTTGGGACAACAGGGCCAAAATGTCACTTTCACAGTCCCAAAGTGCCATTTTCACAGTAAAAAGGCCTGGTTCACTTTTGCTTAGCTTAGTCTGTAACTTGAAAACTATGTACCGTATGGCCCTATAAACTGTGTTGGGATGAAAGCTAGCCACTTTGAGCAATGTGGGAAGTGCTGGGGCAGTTTGGGACAACAGGGCCAAAATGTCACTTTCACAGTCCCAAAGTGCCATTTTCACAGTAAAAAGGCCTGGTTCACTTTTGCTTAGCTTAGTCTGTAACTTGAAAACTATGTACCGTATGGCCCTATAAACTGTGTTGGGATGAAAGCTAGCCACTTTGAGCAATGTGGGAAGTGCTGGGGCAGTTTGGGACAACAGGGCCAAAATGTCACTTTCACAGTCCCAAAGTGCCATTTTCACAGTAAAAAGGCCTGGTTCACTTTTGCTTAGCTTAGTCTGTAACTTGAAAACTATGTACCGTATGGCCCTATAAACTGTGTTGGGATGAAAGCTAGCCACTTTGAGCAGTGTGGGAAGTGCTGGGGCAGTTTGGGACAACAGGGCCAAAATGTCACTTTCACAGTCCCAAAGTGCCATTTTCACAGTAAAAAGGCCTGGTTCACTTTTGCTTAGCTTAGTCTGTAACTTGAAAACTATGTACCGTATGGCCCTATAAACTGTGTTGGGATGAAAGCTAGCCACTTTGAGCATTGTGGCAAGAGCTGGGGCAGTTTGGGACAACAGGGAACGAACAGGGCCAAAATGTCACTTTCACAGTCCCAAAGTGCCATTTTCACAGTAAAAAGGCCTGGTTCACTTTTGCTTAGCTTAGTCTGTAACTTGAAAACTATGTACCGTATGGCCCTATAAACTGTGTTGGGATGAAAGCTAGCCACTTTGAGCAATGTGGGAAGTGCTGGGGCAGTTTGGGACAACAGGGCCAAAATGTCACTTTCACAGTCCCAAAGTGCCATTTTCACAGTAAAAAGGCCTGGTTCACTTTTGCTTAGCTTAGTCTGTAACTTGAAAACTATGTACCGTATGGCCCTATAAACTGTGTTGGGATGAAAGCTAGCCACTTTGAGCAATGTGGGAAGTGCTGGGGCAGTTTGGGACAACAGGGCCAAAATGTCACTTTCACAGTCCCAAAGTGCCATTTTCACAGTAAAAAGGCCTGGTTCACTTTTGCTTAGCTTAGTCTGTAACTTGAAAACTATGTACCGTATGGCCCTATAAACTGTGTTGGGATGAAAGCTAGCCACTTTGAGCAATGTGGGAAGTGCTGGGGCAGTTTGGGACAACAGGGCCAAAATGTCACTTTCACAGTCCCAAAGTGCCATTTTCACAGTAAAAAGGCCTGGTTCACTTTTGCTTAGCTTAGTCTGTAACTTGAAAACTATGTACCGTATGGCCCTATAAACTGTGTTGGGATGAAAGCTAGCCACTTTGAGCAATGTGGGAAGTGCTGGGGCAGTTTGGGACAACAGGGCCAAAATGTCACTTTCACAGTCCCAAAGTGCCATTTTCACAGTAAAAAGGCCTGGTTCACTTTTGCTTAGCTTAGTCTGTAACTTGAAAACTATGTACCGTATGGCCCTATAAACTGTGTTGGGATGAAAGCTAGCCACTTTGAGCAGTGTGGGAAGTGCTGGGGCAGTTTGGGACAACAGGGCCAAAATGTCACTTTCACAGTCCCAGAGTGCCATTTTCACAGTAAAAAGGCCTGGTTCACTTTTGCTTAGCTTAGTCTGTAACTTGAAAACTATGTACCGTATGGCCCTATAAACTGTGTTGGGATGAAAGCTAGCCACTTTGAGCATTGTGGCAAGAGCTGGGGCAGTTTGGGACAACAGGGAACGAACAGGGCCAAAATGTCACTTTCACAGTCCCAAAGTGCCATTTTCACAGTAAAAAGGCCTGGTTCACTTTTGCTTAGCTTAGTCTGTAACTTGAAAACTATGTACCGTATGGCCCTATAAACTGTGTTGGGATGAAAGCTAGCCACTTTGAGCAATGTGGGAAGTGCTGGGGCAGTTTGGGACAACAGGGCCAAAATGTCACTTTCACAGTCCCAAAGTGCCATTTTCACAGTAAAAAGGCCTGGTTCACTTTTGCTTAGCTTAGTCTGTAACTTGAAAACTATGTACCGTATGGCCCTATAAACTGTGTTGGGATGAAAGCTAGCCACTTTGAGCAATGTGGGAAGTGCTGGGGCAGTTTGGGACAACAGGGCCAAAATGTCACTTTCACAGTCCCAAAGTGCCATTTTCACAGTAAAAAGGCCTGGTTCACTTTTGCTTAGCTTAGTCTGTAACTTGAAAACTATGTACCGTATGGCCCTATAAACTGTGTTGGGATGAAAGCTAGCCACTTTGAGCAATGTGGGAAGTGCTGGGGCAGTTTGGGACAACAGGGCCAAAATGTCACTTTCACAGTCCCAAAGTGCCGTTTTCACAGTAAAAAAAAAAGATTCATTTTGCTTAGCTTAGTCTGTAACTTGAAAACTATGTACCGTATGGCCCTATAAACTGTGTTGGGATGAAAGCTAGCCACTTTGAGCAATGTGGGAAGTGCTGGGGCAGTTTGGGACAACAGGGCCAAAATGTCACTTTCACAGTCCCAAAGTGCCATTTTCACAGTAAAAAGGCCTGGTTCACTTTTGCTTAGCTTAGTCTGTAACTTGAAAACTATGTACCGTATGGCCCTATAAACTGTGTTGGGATGAAAGCTAGCCACTTTGAGCAATGTGGGAAGTGCTGGGGCAGTTTGGGACAACAGGGCCAAAATGTCACTTTCACAGTCCCAAAGTGCCATTTTCACAGTAAAAAGGCCTGGTTCACTTTTGCTTAGCTTAGTCTGTAACTTGAAAACTATGTACCGTATGGCCCTATAAACTGTGTTGGGATGAAAGCTAGCCACTTTGAGCAGTGTGGGAAGTGCTGGGGCAGTTTGGGACAACAGGGCCAAAATGTCACTTTCACAGTCCCAAAGTGCCATTTTCACAGTAAAAAGGCCTGGTTCACTTTTGCTTAGCTTAGTCTGTAACTTGAAAACTATGTACCGTATGGCCCTATAAACTGTGTTGGGATGAAAGCTAGCCACTTTGAGCATTGTGGGAAGTGCTGGGGCAGTTTGGGACAACAGGGAACGAACAGGCCAAAATGTCACTTTCACAGTCCCAAAGTGCCATTTTCACAGTAAAAAGGCCTGGTTCACTTTTGCTTAGCTTAGTCTGTAACTTGAAAACTATGTACCGTATGGCCCTATAAACTGTGTTGGGATGAAAGCTAGCCACTTTGAGCAATGTGGGAAGTGCTGGGGCAGTTTGGGACAACAGGGCCAAAATGTCACTTTCACAGTCCCAAAGTGCCATTTTCACAGTAAAAAGGCCTGGTTCACTTTTGCTTAGCTTAGTCTGTAACTTGAAAACTATGTACCGTATGGCCCTATAAACTGTGTTGGGATGAAAGCTAGCCACTTTGAGCAATGTGGGAAGTGCTGGGGCAGTTTGGGACAACAGGGCCAAAATGTCACTTTCACAGTCCCAAAGTGCCATTTTCACAGTAAAAAGGCCTGGTTCACTTTTGCTTAGCTTAGTCTGTAACTTGAAAACTATGTACCGTATGGCCCTATAAACTGTGTTGGGATGAAAGCTAGCCACTTTGAGCAATGTGGGAAGTGCTGGGGCAGTTTGGGACAACAGGGCCAAAATGTCACTTTCACAGTCCCAAAGTGCCATTTTCACAGTAAAAAGGCCTGGTTCACTTTTGCTTAGCTTAGTCTGTAACTTGAAAACTATGTACCGTATGGCCCTATAAACTGTGTTGGGATGAAAGCTAGCCACTTTGAGCAATGTGGGAAGTGCTGGGGCAGTTTGGGACAACAGGGCCAAAATGTCACTTTCACAGTCCCAAAGTGCCATTTTCACAGTAAAAAGGCCTGGTTCACTTTTGCTTAGCTTAGTCTGTAACTTGAAAACTATGTACCGTATGGCCCTATAAACTGTGTTGGGATGAAAGCTAGCCACTTTGAGCAATGTGGGAAGTGCTGGGGCAGTTTGGGACAACAGGGCCAAAATGTCACTTTCACAGTCCCAAAGTGCCATTTTCACAGTAAAAAGGCCTGGTTCACTTTTGCTTAGCTTAGTCTGTAACTTGAAAACTATGTACCGTATGGCCCTATAAACTGTGTTGGGATGAAAGCTAGCCACTTTGAGCAATGTGGGAAGTGCTGGGGCAGTTTGGGACAACAGGGCCAAAATGTCACTTTCACAGTCCCAAAGTGCCATTTCTCACAGTAAAAAGGCCTGGTTCACTTTTGCTTAGCTTAGTCTGTAACTTGAAAACTATGTACCGTATGGCCCTATAAACTGTGTTGGGATGAAAGCTAGCCACTTTGAGCAATGTGGGAAGTGCTGGGGCAGTTTGGGACAACAGGGCCAAAATGTCACTTTCACAGTCCCAAAGTGCCAT
>NW_027665577.1:0-116466 GCF_963924005.1 Protomyctophum bolini
GTAAAAAGGCCTGGTTCACTTTTGCTTAGCTTAGTCTGTAACTTGAAAACTATGTACCGTATGGCCCTATAAACTGTGTTGGGATGAAAGCTAGCCACTTTGAGCAATGTGGGAAGTGCTGGGGCAGTTTGGGACAACAGGGCCAAAACCCTAACCCTAACCCTAACCCTTTCACAGTCCCAAAGTGCCATTTTCACAGTAAAAAAAAAAAGATTCATTTTGCTTAGCTTAGTCTGTAACTTGAAAACTATGTACCGTATGGCCCTATAAACTGTGTTGGGATGAAAGCTAGCCACTTTGAGCAATGTGGGAAGTGCTGGGGCAGTTTGGGACAACAGGGCCAAAATGTCACTTTCACAGTCCCAAAGTGCCATTTTCACAGTAAAAAGGCCTGGTTCACTTTTGCTTAGCTTAGTCTGTAACTTGAAAACTATGTACCGTATGGCCCTATAAACTGTGTTGGGATGAAAGCTAGCCACTTTGAGCAATGTGGGAAGTGCTGGGGCAGTTTGGGACAACAGGGCCAAAACCCTAACCCTAACCCTAACCCTTTCACAGTCCCAAAGTGCCATTTTCACAGTAAAAAAAAAAAGATTCATTTTGCTTAGCTTAGTCTGTAACTTGAAAACTATGTACCGTATGGCCCTATAAACTGTGTTGGGATGAAAGCTAGCCACTTTGAGCAATGTGGGAAGTGCTGGGGCAGTTTGGGACAACAGGGCCAAAACCCTAACCCTAACCCCAACCCTTTCACAGTCCCAAAGTGCCATTTTCACAGTAAAAAAAAAAAGATTCATTTTGCTTAGCTTAGTCTGTAACTTGAAAACTATGTACCGTATGGCCCTATAAACTGTGTTGGGATGAAAGCTAGCCACTTTGAGCAATGTGGGAAGTGCTGGGGCAGTTTGGGACAACAGGGCCAAAATGTCACTTTCACAGTCCCAAAGTGCCATTTTCACAGTAAAAAGGCCTGGTTCACTTTTGCTTAGCTTAGTCTGTAACTTGAAAACTATGTACCGTATGGCCCTATAAACTGTGTTGGGATGAAAGCTAGCCACTTTGAGCAATGTGGGAAGTGCTGGGGCAGTTTGGGACAACAGGGCCAAAACCCTAACCCTAACCCTAACCCTTTCACAGTCCCAAAGTGCCATTTTCACAGTAAAAAAAAAAAGATTCATTTTGCTTAGCTTAGTCTGTAACTTGAAAACTATGTACCGTATGGCCCTATAAACTGTGTTGGGATGAAAGCTAGCCACTTTGAGCAATGTGGGAAGTGCTGGGGCAGTTTGGGACAACAGGGCCAAAATGTCACTTTCACAGTCCCAAAGTGCCATTTTCACAGTAAAAAGGCCTGGTTCACTTTTGCTTAGCTTAGTCTGTAACTTGAAAACTATGTACCGTATGGCCCTATAAACTGTGTTGGGATGAAAGCTAGCCACTTTGAGCAATGTGGGAAGTGCTGGGGCAGTTTGGGACAACAGGGCCAAAATGTCACTTTCACAGTCCCAAAGTGCCGTTTTCACAGTAAAAAGGCCTGGTTCACTTTTGCTTAGCTTAGTCTGTAACTTGAAAACTATGTACCGTATGGCCCTATAAACTGTGTTGGGATGAAAGCTAGCCACTTTGAGCAATGTGGGAAGTGCTGGGGCAGTTTGGGACAACAGGGCCAAAATGTCACTTTCACAGTCCCAAAGTGCCATTTTCACAGTAAAAAGGCCTGGTTCACTTTTGCTTAGCTTAGTCTGTAACTTGAAAACTATGTACCGTATGGCCCTATAAACTGTGTTGGGATGAAAGCTAGCCACTTTGAGCAATGTGGGAAGTGCTGGGGCAGTTTGGGACAACAGGGCCAAAATGTCACTTTCACAACCCCAAAGTGCCGTTTTCACAGTAAAAAGGCCTGGTTCACTTTTGCTTAGCTTAGTCTGTAACTTGAAAACTATGTACCGTATGGCCCTATAAACTGTGTTGGGATGAAAGCTAGCCACTTTGAGCAATGTGGGAAGTGCTGGGGCAGTTTGGGACAACAGGGCCAAAACCCTAACCCTAACCCTAACCCTTTCACAGTCCCAAAGTGCCATTTTCACAGTAAAAAAAAAAAGATTCATTTTGCTTAGCTTAGTCTGTAACTTGAAAACTATGTACCGTATGGCCCTATAAACTGTGTTGGGATGAAAGCTAGCCACTTTGAGCAATGTGGGAAGTGCTGGGGCAGTTTGGGACAACAGGGCCAAAATGTCACTTTCACAGTCCCAAAGTGCCATTTTCACAGTAAAAAGGCCTGGTTCACTTTTGCTTAGCTTAGTCTGTAACTTGAAAACTATGTACCGTATGGCCCTATAAACTGTGTTGGGATGAAAGCTAGCCACTTTGAGCAATGTGGGAAGTGCTGGGGCAGTTTGGGACAACAGGGCCAAAATGTCACTTTCACAGTCCCAAAGTGCCGTTTTCACAGTAAAAAGGCCTGGTTCACTTTTGCTTAGCTTAGTCTGTAACTTGAAAACTATGTACCGTATGGCCCTATAAACTGTGTTGGGATGAAAGCTAGCCACTTTGAGCAATGTGGGAAGTGCTGGGGCAGTTTGGGACAACAGGGCCAAAACCCTAACCCTAACCCTAACCCTTTCACAGTCCCAAAGTGCCATTTTCACAGTAAAAAAAAAAAGATTCATTTTGCTTAGCTTAGTCTGTAACTTGAAAACTATGTACCGTATGGCCCTATAAACTGTGTTGGGATGAAAGCTAGCCACTTTGAGCAATGTGGGAAGTGCTGGGGCAGTTTGGGACAACAGGGCCAAAATGTCACTTTCACAGTCCCAAAGTGCCATTTTCACAGTAAAAAGGCCTGGTTCACTTTTGCTTAGCTTAGTCTGTAACTTGAAAACTATGTACCGTATGGCCCTATAAACTGTGTTGGGATGAAAGCTAGCCACTTTGAGCAATGTGGGAAGTGCTGGGGCAGTTTGGGACAACAGGGCCAAAACCCTAACCCTAACCCTAACCCTTTCACAGTCCCAAAGTGCCATTTTCACAGTAAAAAAAAAAAGATTCATTTTGCTTAGCTTAGTCTGTAACTTGAAAACTATGTACCGTATGGCCCTATAAACTGTGTTGGGATGAAAGCTAGCCACTTTGAGCAATGTGGGAAGTGCTGGGGCAGTTTGGGACAACAGGGCCAAAACCCTAACCCTAACCCCAACCCTTTCACAGTCCCAAAGTGCCATTTTCACAGTAAAAAAAAAAAGATTAATTTTGCTTAGCTTAGTCTGTAACTTGAAAACTATGTACCGTATGGCCCTATAAACTGTGTTGGGATGAAAGCTAGCCACTTTGAGCAATGTGGGAAGTGCTGGGGCAGTTTGGGACAACAGGGCCAAAATGTCACTTTCACAGTCCCAAAGTGCCATTTTCACAGTAAAAAGGCCTGGTTCACTTTTGCTTAGCTTAGTCTGTAACTTGAAAACTATGTACCGTATGGCCCTATAAACTGTGTTGGGATGAAAGCTAGCCACTTTGAGCAATGTGGGAAGTGCTGGGGCAGTTTGGGACAACAGGGCCAAAACCCTAACCCTAACCCTAACCCTTTCACAGTCCCAAAGTGCCATTTTCACAGTAAAAAAAAAAAGATTAATTTTGCTTAGCTTAGTCTGTAACTTGAAAACTATGTACCGTATGGCCCTATAAACTGTGTTGGGATGAAAGCTAGCCACTTTGAGCAATGTGGGAAGTGCTGGGGCAGTTTGGGACAACAGGGCCAAAATGTCACTTTCACAGTCCCAAAGTGCCATTTTCACAGTAAAAAGGCCTGGTTCACTTTTGCTTAGCTTAGTCTGTAACTTGAAAACTATGTACCGTATGGCCCTATAAACTGTGTTGGGATGAAAGCTAGCCACTTTGAGCAATGTGGGAAGTGCTGGGGCAGTTTGGGACAACAGGGCCAAAACCCTAACCCTAACCCTAACCCTTTCACAGTCCCAAAGTGCCATTTTCACAGTAAAAAAAAAAAGAGATTCATTTTGCTTAGCTTAGTCTGTAACTTGAAAACTATGTACCGTATGGCCCTATAAACTGTGTTGGGATGAAAGCTAGCCACTTTGAGCAATGTGGGAAGTGCTGGGGCAGTTTGGGACAACAGGGCCAAAATGTCACTTTCACAGTCCCAAAGTGCCATTTTCACAGTAAAAAGGCCTGGTTCACTTTTGCTTAGCTTAGTCTGTAACTTGAAAACTATGTACCGTATGGCCCTATAAACTGTGTTGGGATGAAAGCTAGCCACTTTGAGCAATGTGGGAAGTGCTGGGGCAGTTTGGGACAACAGGGCCAAAACCCTAACCCTAACCCTAACCCTTTCACAGTCCCAAAGTGCCATTTTCACAGTAAAAAAAAAAGATTCATTTTGCTTAGCTTAGTCTGTAACTTGAAAACTATGTACCGTATGGCCCTATAAACTGTGTTGGGATGAAAGCTAGCCACTTTGAGCAATGTGGGAAGTGCTGGGGCAGTTTGGGACAACAGGGCCAAAACCCTAACCCTAACCCCAACCCTTTCACAGTCCCAAAGTGCCATTTTCACAGTAAAAAAAAAAAGATTCATTTTGCTTAGCTTAGTCTGTAACTTGAAAACTATGTACCGTATGGCCCTATAAACTGTGTTGGGATGAAAGCTAGCCACTTTGAGCAATGTGGGAAGTGCTGGGGCAGTTTGGGACAACAGGGCCAAAATGTCACTTTCACAGTCCCAAAGTGCCATTTTCACAGTAAAAAGGCCTGGTTCACTTTTGCTTAGCTTAGTCTGTAACTTGAAAACTATGTACCGTATGGCCCTATAAACTGTGTTGGGATGAAAGCTAGCCACTTTGAGCAATGTGGGAAGTGCTGGGGCAGTTTGGGACAACAGGGCCAAAACCCTAACCCTAACCCCAACCCTTTCACAGTCCCAAAGTGCCATTTTCACAGTAAAAAAAAAAGATTCATTTTGCTTAGCTTAGTCTGTAACTTGAAAACTATGTACCGTATGGCCCTATAAACTGTGTTGGGATGAAAGCTAGCCACTTTGAGCAATGTGGGAAGTGCTGGGGCAGTTTGGGACAACAGGGCCAAAATGTCACTTTCACAGTCCCAAAGTGCCATTTTCACAGTAAAAAGGCCTGGTTCACTTTTGCTTAGCTTAGTCTGTAACTTGAAAACTATGTACCGTATGGCCCTATAAACTGTGTTGGGATGAAAGCTAGCCACTTTGAGCAATGTGGGAAGTGCTGGGGCAGTTTGGGACAACAGGGCCAAAACCCTAACCCTAACCCTAACCCTTTCACAGTCCCAAAGTGCCATTTTCACAGTAAAAAAAAAAAGATTCATTTTGCTTAGCTTAGTCTGTAACTTGAAAACTATGTACCGTATGGCCCTATAAACTGTGTTGGGATGAAAGCTAGCCACTTTGAGCAATGTGGGAAGTGCTGGGGCAGTTTGGGACAACAGGGCCAAAACCCTAACCCTAACCCCAACCCTTTCACAGTCCCAAAGTGCCATTTTCACAGTAAAAAAAAAAAGATTAATTTTGCTTAGCTTAGTCTGTAACTTGAAAACTATGTACCGTATGGCCCTATAAACTGTGTTGGGATGAAAGCTAGCCACTTTGAGCAATGTGGGAAGTGCTGGGGCAGTTTGGGACAACAGGGCCAAAATGTCACTTTCACAGTCCCAAAGTGCCATTTTCACAGTAAAAAGGCCTGGTTCACTTTTGCTTAGCTTAGTCTGTAACTTGAAAACTATGTACCGTATGGCCCTATAAACTGTGTTGGGATGAAAGCTAGCCACTTTGAGCAATGTGGGAAGTGCTGGGGCAGTTTGGGACAACAGGGCCAAAACCCTAACCCTAACCCTAACCCTTTCACAGTCCCAAAGTGCCATTTTCACAGTAAAAAAAAAAAGATTAATTTTGCTTAGCTTAGTCTGTAACTTGAAAACTATGTACCGTATGGCCCTATAAACTGTGTTGGGATGAAAGCTAGCCACTTTGAGCAATGTGGGAAGTGCTGGGGCAGTTTGGGACAACAGGGCCAAAATGTCACTTTCACAGTCCCAAAGTGCCATTTTCACAGTAAAAAGGCCTGGTTCACTTTTGCTTAGCTTAGTCTGTAACTTGAAAACTATGTACCGTATGGCCCTATAAACTGTGTTGGGATGAAAGCTAGCCACTTTGAGCAATGTGGGAAGTGCTGGGGCAGTTTGGGACAACAGGGCCAAAACCCTAACCCTAACCCTAACCCTTTCACAGTCCCAAAGTGCCATTTTCACAGTAAAAAAAAAAAGATTCATTTTGCTTAGCTTAGTCTGTAACTTGAAAACTATGTACCGTATGGCCCTATAAACTGTGTTGGGATGAAAGCTAGCCACTTTGAGCAATGTGGGAAGTGCTGGGGCAGTTTGGGACAACAGGGCCAAAATGTCACTTTCACAGTCCCAAAGTGCCATTTTCACAGTAAAAAGGCCTGGTTCACTTTTGCTTAGCTTAGTCTGTAACTTGAAAACTATGTACCGTATGGCCCTATAAACTGTGTTGGGATGAAAGCTAGCCACTTTGAGCAATGTGGGAAGTGCTGGGGCAGTTTGGGACAACAGGGCCAAAACCCTAACCCTAACCCTAACCCTTTCACAGTCCCAAAGTGCCATTTTCACAGTAAAAAAAAAAAGATTCATTTTGCTTAGCTTAGTCTGTAACTTGAAAACTATGTACCGTATGGCCCTATAAACTGTGTTGGGATGAAAGCTAGCCACTTTGAGCAATGTGGGAAGTGCTGGGGCAGTTTGGGACAACAGGGCCAAAACCCTAACCCTAACCCCAACCCTTTCACAGTCCCAAAGTGCCATTTTCACAGTAAAAAAAAAAAGATTCATTTTGCTTAGCTTAGTCTGTAACTTGAAAACTATGTACCGTATGGCCCTATAAACTGTGTTGGGATGAAAGCTAGCCACTTTGAGCAATGTGGGAAGTGCTGGGGCAGTTTGGGACAACAGGGCCAAAATGTCACTTTCACAGTCCCAAAGTGCCATTTTCACAGTAAAAAGGCCTGGTTCACTTTTGCTTAGCTTAGTCTGTAACTTGAAAACTATGTACCGTATGGCCCTATAAACTGTGTTGGGATGAAAGCTAGCCACTTTGAGCAATGTGGGAAGTGCTGGGGCAGTTTGGGACAACAGGGCCAAAACCCTAACCCTAACCCCAACCCTTTCACAGTCCCAAAGTGCCATTTTCACAGTAAAAAAAAAAGATTCATTTTGCTTAGCTTAGTCTGTAACTTGAAAACTATGTACCGTATGGCCCTATAAACTGTGTTGGGATGAAAGCTAGCCACTTTGAGCAATGTGGGAAGTGCTGGGGCAGTTTGGGACAACAGGGCCAAAACCCTAACCCTAACCCCAACCCTTTCACAGTCCCAAAGTGCCATTTTCACAGTAAAAAAAAAAAGATTCATTTTGCTTAGCTTAGTCTGTAACTTGAAAACTATGTACCGTATGGCCCTATAAACTGTGTTGGGATGAAAGCTAGCCACTTTGAGCAATGTGGGAAGTGCTGGGGCAGTTTGGGACAACAGGGCCAAAATGTCACTTTCACAGTCCCAAAGTGCCATTTTCACAGTAAAAAGGCCTGGTTCACTTTTGCTTAGCTTAGTCTGTAACTTGAAAACTATGTACCGTATGGCCCTATAAACTGTGTTGGGATGAAAGCTAGCCACTTTGAGCAATGTGGGAAGTGCTGGGGCAGTTTGGGACAACAGGGCCAAAATGTCACTTTCACAGTCCCAAAGTGCCATTTTCACAGTAAAAAGGCCTGGTTCACTTTTGCTTAGCTTAGTCTGTAACTTGAAAACTATGTACCGTATGGCCCTATAAACTGTGTTGGGATGAAAGCTAGCCACTTTGAGCAATGTGGGAAGTGCTGGGGCAGTTTGGGACAACAGGGCCAAAACCCTAACCCTAACCCCAACCCTTTCACAGTCCCAAAGTGCCATTTTCACAGTAAAAAAAAAAAGATTAATTTTGCTTAGCTTAGTCTGTAACTTGAAAACTATGTACCGTATGGCCCTATAAACTGTGTTGGGATGAAAGCTAGCCACTTTGAGCAATGTGGGAAGTGCTGGGGCAGTTTGGGACAACAGGGCCAAAATGTCACTTTCACAGTCCCAAAGTGCCATTTTCACAGTAAAAAGGCCTGGTTCACTTTTGCTTAGCTTAGTCTGTAACTTGAAAACTATGTACCGTATGGCCCTATAAACTGTGTTGGGATGAAAGCTAGCCACTTTGAGCAATGTGGGAAGTGCTGGGGCAGTTTGGGACAACAGGGCCAAAACCCTAACCCTAACCCTAACCCTTTCACAGTCCCAAAGTGCCATTTTCACAGTAAAAAAAAAAAGATTCATTTTGCTTAGCTTAGTCTGTAACTTGAAAACTATGTACCGTATGGCCCTATAAACTGTGTTGGGATGAAAGCTAGCCACTTTGAGCAATGTGGGAAGTGCTGGGGCAGTTTGGGACAACAGGGCCAAAATGTCACTTTCACAGTCCCAAAGTGCCATTTTCACAGTAAAAAGGCCTGGTTCACTTTTGCTTAGCTTAGTCTGTAACTTGAAAACTATGTACCGTATGGCCCTATAAACTGTGTTGGGATGAAAGCTAGCCACTTTGAGCAATGTGGGAAGTGCTGGGGCAGTTTGGGACAACAGGGCCAAAACCCTAACCCTAACCCTAACCCTTTCACAGTCCCAAAGTGCCATTTTCACAGTAAAAAAAAAAAGATTCATTTTGCTTAGCTTAGTCTGTAACTTGAAAACTATGTACCGTATGGCCCTATAAACTGTGTTGGGATGAAAGCTAGCCACTTTGAGCAATGTGGGAAGTGCTGGGGCAGTTTGGGACAACAGGGCCAAAACCCTAACCCTAACCCCAACCCTTTCACAGTCCCAAAGTGCCATTTTCACAGTAAAAAAAAAAGATTCATTTTGCTTAGCTTAGTCTGTAACTTGAAAACTATGTACCGTATGGCCCTATAAACTGTGTTGGGATGAAAGCTAGCCACTTTGAGCAATGTGGGAAGTGCTGGGGCAGTTTGGGACAACAGGGCCAAAACCCTAACCCTAACCCCAACCCTTTCACAGTCCCAAAGTGCCATTTTCACAGTAAAAAAAAAAAGATTCATTTTGCTTAGCTTAGTCTGTAACTTGAAAACTATGTACCGTATGGCCCTATAAACTGTGTTGGGATGAAAGCTAGCCACTTTGAGCAATGTGGGAAGTGCTGGGGCAGTTTGGGACAACAGGGCCAAAACCCTAACCCTAACCCCAACCCTTTCACAGTCCCAAAGTGCCATTTTCACAGTAAAAAAAAAAAGATTCATTTTGCTTAGCTTAGTCTGTAACTTGAAAACTATGTACCGTATGGCCCTATAAACTGTGTTGGGATGAAAGCTAGCCACTTTGAGCAATGTGGGAAGTGCTGGGGCAGTTTGGGACAACAGGGCCAAAATGTCACTTTCACAGTCCCAAAGTGCCATTTTCACAGTAAAAAGGCCTGGTTCACTTTTGCTTAGCTTAGTCTGTAACTTGAAAACTATGTACCGTATGGCCCTATAAACTGTGTTGGGATGAAAGCTAGCCACTTTGAGCAATGTGGGAAGTGCTGGGGCAGTTTGGGACAACAGGGCCAAAACCCTAACCCTAACCCTAACCCTTTCACAGTCCCAAAGTGCCATTTTCACAGTAAAAAAAAAAAGATTCATTTTGCTTAGCTTAGTCTGTAACTTGAAAACTATGTACCGTATGGCCCTATAAACTGTGTTGGGATGAAAGCTAGCCACTTTGAGCAATGTGGGAAGTGCTGGGGCAGTTTGGGACAACAGGGCCAAAATGTCACTTTCACAGTCCCAAAGTGCCATTTTCACAGTAAAAAGGCCTGGTTCACTTTTGCTTAACTTAGTCTGTAACTTGAAAACTATGTACCGTATGGCCCTATAAACTGTGTTGGGATGAAAGCTAGCCACTTTGAGCAATGTGGGAAGTGCTGGGGCAGTTTGGGACAACAGGGCCAAAACCCTAACCCTAACCCTAACCCTTTCACAGTCCCAAAGTGCCATTTTCACAGTAAAAAAAAAAAGATTCATTTTGCTTAGCTTAGTCTGTAACTTGAAAACTATGTACCGTATGGCCCTATAAACTGTGTTGGGATGAAAGCTAGCCACTTTGAGCAATGTGGGAAGTGCTGGGGCAGTTTGGGACAACAGGGCCAAAATGTCACTTTCACAGTCCCAAAGTGTCATTTTCACAGTAAAAAGGCCTGGTTCACTTTTGCTTAGCTTAGTCTGTAACTTGTAAACTATGTACCGTATGGCCCTATAAACTGTGTTGGGATGAAAGCTAGCCACTTTGAGCAATGTGGGAAGTGCTGGGGCAGTTTGGGACAACAGGGCCAAAACCCTAACCCTAACCCTAACCCTTTCACAGTCCCAAAGTGCCATTTTCACAGTAAAAAAAAAAAGATTCATTTTGCTTAGCTTAGTCTGTAACTTGAAAACTATGTACCGTATGGCCCTATAAACTGTGTTGGGATGAAAGCTAGCCACTTTGAGCAATGTGGGAAGTGCTGGGGCAGTTTGGGACAACAGGGCCAAAACCCTAACCCTAACCCCAACCCTTTCACAGTCCCAAAGTGCCATTTTCACAGTAAAAAAAAAAAGATTCATTTTGCTTAGCTTAGTCTGTAACTTGAAAACTATGTACCGTATGGCCCTATAAACTGTGTTGGGATGAAAGCTAGCCACTTTGAGCAATGTGGGAAGTGCTGGGGCAGTTTGGGACAACAGGGCCAAAATGTCACTTTCACAGTCCCAAAGTGCCATTTTCACAGTAAAAAGGCCTGGTTCACTTTTGCTTAGCTTAGTCTGTAACTTGAAAACTATGTACCGTATGGCCCTATAAACTGTGTTGGGATGAAAGCTAGCCACTTTGAGCAATGTGGGAAGTGCTGGGGCAGTTTGGGACAACAGGGCCAAAACCCTAACCCTAACCCCAACCCTTTCACAGTCCCAAAGTGCCATTTTCACAGTAAAAAAAAAAAGATTCATTTTGCTTAGCTTAGTCTGTAACTTGAAAACTATGTACCGTATGGCCCTATAAACTGTGTTGGGATGAAAGCTAGCCACTTTGAGCAATGTGGGAAGTGCTGGGGCAGTTTGGGACAACAGGGCCAAAATGTCACTTTCACAGTCCCAAAGTGCCATTTTCACAGTAAAAAGGCCTGGTTCACTTTTGCTTAGCTTAGTCTGTAACTTGAAAACTATGTACCGTATGGCCCTATAAACTGTGTTGGGATGAAAGCTAGCCACTTTGAGCAATGTGGGAAGTGCTGGGGCAGTTTGGGACAACAGGGCCAAAACCCTAACCCTAACCCCAACCCTTTCACAGTCCCAAAGTGCCATTTTCACAGTAAAAAAAAAAAGATTCATTTTGCTTAGCTTAGTCTGTAACTTGAAAACTATGTACCGTATGGCCCTATAAACTGTGTTGGGATGAAAGCTAGCCACTTTGAGCAATGTGGGAAGTGCTGGGGCAGTTTGGGACAACAGGGCCAAAACCCTAACCCTAACCCTAACCCTTTCACAGTCCCAAAGTGCCATTTTCACAGTAAAAAAAAAAGATTCATTTTGCTTAGCTTAGTCTGTAACTTGAAAACTATGTACCGTATGGCCCTATAAACTGTGTTGGGATGAAAGCTAGCCACTTTGAGCAATGTGGGAAGTGCTGGGGCAGTTTGGGACAACAGGGCCAAAACCCTAACCCTAACCCCAACCCTTTCACAGTCCCAAAGTGCCATTTTCACAGTAAAAAAAAAAAGATTCATTTTGCTTAGCTTAGTCTGTAACTTGAAAACTATGTACCGTATGGCCCTATAAACTGTGTTGGGATGAAAGCTAGCCACTTTGAGCAATGTGGGAAGTGCTGGGGCAGTTTGGGACAACAGGGCCAAAATGTCACTTTCACAGTCCCAAAGTGCCATTTTCACAGTAAAAAGGCCTGGTTCACTTTTGCTTAGCTTAGTCTGTAACTTGAAAACTATGTACCGTATGGCCCTATAAACTGTGTTGGGATGAAAGCTAGCCACTTTGAGCAATGTGGGAAGTGCTGGGGCAGTTTGGGACAACAGGGCCAAAACCCTAACCCTAACCCCAACCCTTTCACAGTCCCAAAGTGCCATTTTCACAGTAAAAAAAAAAAGATTCATTTTGCTTAGCTTAGTCTGTAACTTGAAAACTATGTACCGTATGGCCCTATAAACTGTGTTGGGATGAAAGCTAGCCACTTTGAGCAATGTGGGAAGTGCTGGGGCAGTTTGGGACAACAGGGCCAAAATGTCACTTTCACAGTCCCAAAGTGCCATTTTCACAGTAAAAAGGCCTGGTTCACTTTTGCTTAGCTTAGTCTGTAACTTGAAAACTATGTACCGTATGGCCCTATAAACTGTGTTGGGATGAAAGCTAGCCACTTTGAGCAATGTGGGAAGTGCTGGGGCAGTTTGGGACAACAGGGCCAAAACCCTAACCCTAACCCCAACCCTTTCACAGTCCCAAAGTGCCATTTTCACAGTAAAAAAAAAAAGATTCATTTTGCTTAGCTTAGTCTGTAACTTGAAAACTATGTACCGTATGGCCCTATAAACTGTGTTGGGATGAAAGCTAGCCACTTTGAGCAATGTGGGAAGTGCTGGGGCAGTTTGGGACAACAGGGCCAAAATGTCACTTTCACAGTCCCAAAGTGTCATTTTCACAGTAAAAAGGCCTGGTTCACTTTTGCTTAGCTTAGTCTGTAACTTGAAAACTATGTACCGTATGGCCCTATAAACTGTGTTGGGATGAAAGCTAGCCACTTTGAGCAATGTGGGAAGTGCTGGGGCAGTTTGGGACAACAGGGCCAAAACCCTAACCCTAACCCTAACCCTTTCACAGTCCCAAAGTGCCATTTTCACAGTAAAAAAAAAAAGATTCATTTTGCTTAGCTTAGTCTGTAACTTGAAAACTATGTACCGTATGGCCCTATAAACTGTGTTGGGATGAAAGCTAGCCACTTTGAGCAATGTGGGAAGTGCTGGGGCAGTTTGGGACAACAGGGCCAAAACCCTAACCCTAACCCCAACCCTTTCACAGTCCCAAAGTGCCATTTTCACAGTAAAAAAAAAAAGATTCATTTTGCTTAGCTTAGTCTGTAACTTGAAAACTATGTACCGTATGGCCCTATAAACTGTGTTGGGATGAAAGCTAGCCACTTTGAGCAATGTGGGAAGTGCTGGGGCAGTTTGGGACAACAGGGCCAAAATGTCACTTTCACAGTCCCAAAGTGCCATTTTCACAGTAAAAAGGCCTGGTTCACTTTTGCTTAGCTTAGTCTGTAACTTGAAAACTATGTACCGTATGGCCCTATAAACTGTGTTGGGATGAAAGCTAGCCACTTTGAGCAATGTGGGAAGTGCTGGGGCAGTTTGGGACAACAGGGCCAAAACCCTAACCCTAACCCCAACCCTTTCACAGTCCCAAAGTGCCATTTTCACAGTAAAAAAAAAAAGATTCATTTTGCTTAGCTTAGTCTGTAACTTGAAAACTATGTACCGTATGGCCCTATAAACTGTGTTGGGATGAAAGCTAGCCACTTTGAGCAATGTGGGAAGTGCTGGGGCAGTTTGGGACAACAGGGCCAAAATGTCACTTTCACAGTCCCAAAGTGCCATTTTCACAGTAAAAAGGCCTGGTTCACTTTTGCTTAGCTTAGTCTGTAACTTGAAAACTATGTACCGTATGGCCCTATAAACTGTGTTGGGATGAAAGCTAGCCACTTTGAGCAATGTGGGAAGTGCTGGGGCAGTTTGGGACAACAGGGCCAAAACCCTAACCCTAACCCCAACCCTTTCACAGTCCCAAAGTGCCATTTTCACAGTAAAAAAAAAAAGATTCATTTTGCTTAGCTTAGTCTGTAACTTGAAAACTATGTACCGTATGGCCCTATAAACTGTGTTGGGATGAAAGCTAGCCACTTTGAGCAATGTGGGAAGTGCTGGGGCAGTTTGGGACAACAGGGCCAAAACCCTAACCCTAACCCCAACCCTTTCACAGTCCCAAAGTGCCATTTTCACAGTAAAAAAAAAAAGATTCATTTTGCTTAGCTTAGTCTGTAACTTGAAAACTATGTACCGTATGGCCCTATAAACTGTGTTGGGATGAAAGCTAGCCACTTTGAGCAATGTGGGAAGTGCTGGGGCAGTTTGGGACAACAGGGCCAAAATGTCACTTTCACAGTCCCAAAGTGCCATTTTCACAGTAAAAAGGCCTGGTTCACTTTTGCTTAGCTTAGTCTGTAACTTGAAAACTATGTACCGTATGGCCCTATAAACTGTGTTGGGATGAAAGCTAGCCACTTTGAGCAATGTGGGAAGTGCTGGGGCAGTTTGGGACAACAGGGCCAAAATGTCACTTTCACAGTCCCAAAGTGCCATTTTCACAGTAAAAAGGCCTGGTTCACTTTTGCTTAGCTTAGTCTGTAACTTGAAAACTATGTACCGTATGGCCCTATAAACTGTGTTGGGATGAAAGCTAGCCACTTTGAGCAATGTGGGAAGTGCTGGGGCAGTTTGGGACAACAGGGCCAAAACCCTAACCCTAACCCTAACCCTTTCACAGTCCCAAAGTGCCATTTTCACAGTAAAAAAAAAAAGATTCATTTTGCTTAGCTTAGTCTGTAACTTGAAAACTATGTACCGTATGGCCCTATAAACTGTGTTGGGATGAAAGCTAGCCACTTTGAGCAATGTGGGAAGTGCTGGGGCAGTTTGGGACAACAGGGCCAAAACCCTAACCCTAACCCCAACCCTTTCACAGTCCCAAAGTGCCATTTTCACAGTAAAAAAAAAAAGATTAATTTTGCTTAGCTTAGTCTGTAACTTGAAAACTATGTACCGTATGGCCCTATAAACTGTGTTGGGATGAAAGCTAGCCACTTTGAGCAATGTGGGAAGTGCTGGGGCAGTTTGGGACAACAGGGCCAAAATGTCACTTTCACAGTCCCAAAGTGCCATTTTCACAGTAAAAAGGCCTGGTTCACTTTTGCTTAGCTTAGTCTGTAACTTGAAAACTATGTACCGTATGGCCCTATAAACTGTGTTGGGATGAAAGCTAGCCACTTTGAGCAATGTGGGAAGTGCTGGGGCAGTTTGGGACAACAGGGCCAAAACCCTAACCCTAACCCTAACCCTTTCACAGTCCCAAAGTGCCATTTTCACAGTAAAAAAAAAAAGATTCATTTTGCTTAGCTTAGTCTGTAACTTGAAAACTATGTACCGTATGGCCCTATAAACTGTGTTGGGATGAAAGCTAGCCACTTTGAGCAATGTGGGAAGTGCTGGGGCAGTTTGGGACAACAGGGCCAAAACCCTAACCCTAACCCCAACCCTTTCACAGTCCCAAAGTGCCATTTTCACAGTAAAAAAAAAAAGATTAATTTTGCTTAGCTTAGTCTGTAACTTGAAAACTATGTACCGTATGGCCCTATAAACTGTGTTGGGATGAAAGCTAGCCACTTTGAGCAATGTGGGAAGTGCTGGGGCAGTTTGGGACAACAGGGCCAAAACCCTAACCCTAACCCCAACCCTTTCACAGTCCCAAAGTGCCATTTTCACAGTAAAACAAAAAAGATTAATTTTGCTTAGCTTAGTCTGTAACTTGAAAACTATGTACCGTATGGCCCTATAAACTGTGTTGGGATGAAAGCTAGCCACTTTGAGCAATGTGGGAAGTGCTGGGGCAGTTTGGGACAACAGGGCCAAAATGTCACTTTCACAGTCCCAAAGTGCCATTTTCACAGTAAAAAGGCCTGGTTCACTTTTGCTTAGCTTAGTCTGTAACTTGAAAACTATGTACCGTATGGCCCTATAAACTGTGTTGGGATGAAAGCTAGCCACTTTGAGCAATGTGGGAAGTGCTGGGGCAGTTTGGGACAACAGGGCCAAAACCCTAACCCTAACCCTAACCCTTTCACAGTCCCAAAGTGCCATTTTCACAGTAAAAAAAAAAAAGATTCATTTTGCTTAGCTTAGTCTGTAACTTGAAAACTATGTACCGTATGGCCCTATAAACTGTGTTGGGATGAAAGCTAGCCACTTTGAGCAATGTGGGAAGTGCTGGGGCAGTTTGGGACAACAGGGCCAAAACCCTAACCCTAACCCCAACCCTTTCACAGTCCCAAAGTGCCATTTTCACAGTAAAAAAAAAAAGATTAATTTTGCTTAGCTTAGTCTGTAACTTGAAAACTATGTACCGTATGGCCCTATAAACTGTGTTGGGATGAAAGCTAGCCACTTTGAGCAATGTGGGAAGTGCTGGGGCAGTTTGGGACAACAGGGCCAAAATGTCACTTTCACAGTCCCAAAGTGCCATTTTCACAGTAAAAAGGCCTGGTTCACTTTTGCTTAGCTTAGTCTGTAACTTGAAAACTATGTACCGTATGGCCCTATAAACTGTGTTGGGATGAAAGCTAGCCACTTTGAGCAATGTGGGAAGTGCTGGGGCAGTTTGGGACAACAGGGCCAAAACCCTAACCCTAACCCTAACCCTTTCACAGTCCCAAAGTGCCATTTTCACAGTAAAAAAAAAAAGATTCATTTTGCTTAGCTTAGTCTGTAACTTGAAAACTATGTACCGTATGGCCCTATAAACTGTGTTGGGATGAAAGCTAGCCACTTTGAGCAATGTGGGAAGTGCTGGGGCAGTTTGGGACAACAGGGCCAAAATGTCACTTTCACAGTCCCAAAGTGCCATTTTCACAGTAAAAAGGCCTGGTTCACTTTTGCTTAGCTTAGTCTGTAACTTGAAAACTATGTACCGTATGGCCCTATAAACTGTGTTGGGATGAAAGCTAGCCACTTTGAGCAATGTGGGAAGTGCTGGGGCAGTTTGGGACAACAGGGCCAAAACCCTAACCCTAACCCTAACCCTTTCACATTCCCAAAGTGCCATTTTCACAGTAAAAAAAAAAAGATTCATTTTGCTTAGCTTAGTCTGTAACTTGAAAACTATGTACCGTATGGCCCTATAAACTGTGTTGGGATGAAAGCTAGCCACTTTGAGCAATGTGGGAAGTGCTGGGGCAGTTTGGGACAACAGGGCCAAAACCCTAACCCTAACCCCAACCCTTTCACAGTCCCAAAGTGCCATTTTCACAGTAAAAAAAAAAAGATTCATTTTGCTTAGCTTAGTCTGTAACTTGAAAACTATGTACCGTATGGCCCTATAAACTGTGTTGGGATGAAAGCTAGCCACTTTGAGCAATGTGGGAAGTGCTGGGGCAGTTTGGGACAACAGGGCCAAAACCCTAACCCTAACCCCAACCCTTTCACAGTCCCAAAGTGCCATTTTCACAGTAAAAAAAAAAAGATTCATTTTGCTTAGCTTAGTCTGTAACTTGAAAACTATGTACCGTATGGCCCTATAAACTGTGTTGGGATGAAAGCTAGCCACTTTGAGCAATGTGGGAAGTGCTGGGGCAGTTTGGGACAACAGGGCCAAAACCCTAACCCTAACCCCAACCCTTTCACAGTCCCAAAGTGCCATTTTCACAGTAAAAAAAAAAAGATTCATTTTGCTTAGCTTAGTCTGTAACTTGAAAACTATGTACCGTATGGCCCTATAAACTGTGTTGGGATGAAAGCTAGCCACTTTGAGCAATGTGGGAAGTGCTGGGGCAGTTTGGGACAACAGGGCCAAAATGTCACTTTCACAGTCCCAAAGTGCCATTTTCACAGTAAAAAGGCCTGGTTCACTTTTGCTTAGCTTAGTCTGTAACTTGAAAACTATGTACCGTATGGCCCTATAAACTGTGTTGGGATGAAAGCTAGCCACTTTGAGCAATGTGGGAAGTGCTGGGGCAGTTTGGGACAACAGGGCCAAAACCCTAACCCTAACCCTAACCCTTTCACAGTCCCAAAGTGCCATTTTCACAGTAAAAAAAAAAAGATTCATTTTGCTTAGCTTAGTCTGTAACTTGAAAACTATGTACCGTATGGCCCTATAAACTGTGTTGGGATGAAAGCTAGCCACTTTGAGCAATGTGGGAAGTGCTGGGGCAGTTTGGGACAACAGGGCCAAAACCCTAACCCTAACCCTAACCCTTTCACAGTCCCAAAGTGCCATTTTCACAGTAAAAAAAAAAAGATTCATTTTGCTTAGCTTAGTCTGTAACTTGAAAACTATGTACCGTATGGCCCTATAAACTGTGTTGGGATGAAAGCTAGCCACTTTGAGCAATGTGGGAAGTGCTGGGGCAGTTTGGGACAACAGGGCCAAAATGTCACTTTCACAGTCCCAAAATGTCATTTTCACAGTAAAAAGGCCTGGTTCACTTTTGCTTAGCTTAGTCTGTAACTTGAAAACTATGTACCGTATGGCCCTATAAACTGTGTTGGGATGAAAGCTAGCCACTTTGAGCAATGTGGGAAGTGCTGGGGCAGTTTGGGACAACAGGGCCAAAACCCTAACCCTAACCCTAACCCTTTCACAGTCCTAAAGTGCCATTTTCACAGTAAAAAAAAAAAGATTCATTTTGCTTAGCTTAGTCTGTAACTTGAAAACTATGTACCGTATGGCCCTATAAACTGTGTTGGGATGAAAGCTAGCCACTTTGAGCAATGTGGGAAGTGCTGGGGCAGTTTGGGACAACAGGGCCAAAACCCTAACCCTAACCCCAACCCTTTCACAGTCCCAAAGTGCCATTTTCACAGTAAAAAAAAAAAGATTCATTTTGCTTAGCTTAGTCTGTAACTTGAAAACTATGTACCGTATGGCCCTATAAACTGTGTTGGGATGAAAGCTAGCCACTTTGAGCAATGTGGGAAGTGCTGGGGCAGTTTGGGACAACAGGGCCAAAATGTCACTTTCACAGTCCCAAAGTGCCATTTTCACAGTAAAAAGGCCTGGTTCACTTTTGCTTAGCTTAGTCTGTAACTTGAAAACTATGTACCGTATGGCCCTATAAACTGTGTTGGGATGAAAGCTAGCCACTTTGAGCAATGTGGGAAGTGCTGGGGCAGTTTGGGACAACAGGGCCAAAATGTCACTTTCACAGTCCCAAAGTGCCATTTTCACAGTAAAAAGGCCTGGTTCACTTTTGCTTAGCTTAGTCTGTAAATTGAAAACTATGTACCGTATGGCCCTAAAAACTGTGTTGGGATGAAAGCTAGCCACTTTGAGCAATGTGGGAAGTGCTGGGGCAGTTTGGGACAACAGGGCCAAAACCCTAACCCTAACCCTTTCACAGTCCCAAAGTGCCATTTTCACAGTAAAAAAAAAAAGATTCATTTTGCTTAGCTTAGTCTGTAACTTGAAAACTATGTACCGTATGGCCCTATAAACTGTGTTGGGATGAAAGCTAGCCACTTTGAGCAATGTGGGAAGTGCTGGGGCAGTTTGGGACAACAGGGCCAAAACCCTAACCCTAACCCCAACCCTTTCACAGTCCCAAAGTGCCATTTTCACAGTAAAAAAAAAAAGATTCATTTTGCTTAGCTTAGTCTGTAACTTGAAAACTATGTACCGTATGGCCCTATAAACTGTGTTGGGATGAAAGCTAGCCACTTTGAGCAATGTGGGAAGTGCTGGGGCAGTTTGGGACAACAGGGCCAAAATGTCACTTTCACAGTCCCAAAGTGCCATTTTCACAGTAAAAAGGCCTGGTTCACTTTTGCTTAGCTTAGTCTGTAACTTGAAAACTATGTACCGTATGGCCCTATAAACTGTGTTGGGATGAAAGCTAGCCACTTTGAGCAATGTGGGAAGTGCTGGGGCAGTTTGGGACAACAGGGCCAAAATGTCACTTTCACAGTCCCAAAGTGCCATTTTCACAGTAAAAAGGCCTGGTTCACTTTTGCTTAGCTTAGTCTGTAAATTGAAAACTATGTACCGTATGGCCCTAAAAACTGTGTTGGGATGAAAGCTAGCCACTTTGAGCAATGTGGGAAGTGCTGGGGCAGTTTGGGACAACAGGGCCAAAACCCTAACCCTAACCCTTTCACAGTCCCAAAGTGCCATTTTCACAGTAAAAAAAAAAAGATTAATTTTGCTTAGCTTAGTCTGTAACTTGAAAACTATGTACCGTATGGCCCTATAAACTGTGTTGGGATGAAATCTAGCCACTTTGAGCAATGTGGGAAGTGCTGGGGCAGTTTGGGACAACAGGGCCAAAATGTCACTTTCACAGTCCCAAAGTGCCATTTTCACAGTAAAAAGGCCTGGTTCACTTTTGCTTAGCTTAGTCTGTAACTTGAAAACTATGTACCGTATGGCCCTATAAACTGTGTTGGGATGAAAGCTAGCCACTTTGAGCAATGTGGGAAGTGCTGGGGCAGTTTGGGACAACAGGGCCAAAACCCTAACCCTAACCCTAACCCTTTCACAGTCCCAAAGTGCCATTTTCACAGTAAAAAAAAAAAGATTCATTTTGCTTAGCTTAGTCTGTAACTTGAAAACTATGTACCGTATGGCCCTATAAACTGTGTTGGGATGAAAGCTAGCCACTTTGAGCAATGTGGGAAGTGCTGGGGCAGTTTGGGACAACAGGGCCAAAATGTCACTTTCACTGTCCCAAAGTGCCATTTTCACAGTAAAAAGGCCTGGTTCACTTTTGCTTAGCTTAGTCTGTAACTTGAAAACTATGTACCGTATGGCCCTATAAACTGTGTTGGGATGAAAGCTAGCCACTTTGAGCAATGTGGGAAGTGCTGGGGCAGTTTGGGACAACAGGGCCAAAATGTCACTTTCACAGTCCCAAAGTGCCGTTTTCACAGTAAAAAGGCCTGGTTCACTTTTGCTTAGCTTAGTCTGTAACTTGAAAACTATGTACCGTATGGCCCTATAAACTGTGTTGGGATGAAAGCTAGCCACTTTGAGCAATGTGGGAAGTGCTGGGGCAGTTTGGGACAACAGGGCCAAAATGTCACTTTCACAGTCCCAAAGTGCCATTTTCACAGTAAAAAGGCCTGGTTCACTTTTGCTTAGCTTAGTCTGTAACTTGAAAACTATGTACCGTATGGCCCTATAAACTGTGTTGGGATGAAAGCTAGCCACTTTGAGCAATGTGGGAAGTGCTGGGGCAGTTTGGGACAACAGGGCCAAAACCCTAACCCTAACCCTAACCCTTTCACATTCCCAAAGTGCCATTTTCACAGTAAAAAAAAAAAGATTCATTTTGCTTAGCTTAGTCTGTAACTTGAAAACTATGTACCGTATGGCCCTATAAACTGTGTTGGGATGAAAGCTAGCCACTTTGAGCAATGTGGGAAGTGCTGGGGCAGTTTGGGACAACAGGGCCAAAACCCTAACCCTAACCCCAACCCTTTCACAGTCCCAAAGTGCCATTTTCACAGTAAAAAAAAAAAGATTCATTTTGCTTAGCTTAGTCTGTAACTTGAAAACTATGTACCGTATGGCCCTATAAACTGTGTTGGGATGAAAGCTAGCCACTTTGAGCAATGTGGGAAGTGCTGGGGCAGTTTGGGACAACAGGGCCAAAACCCTAACCCTAACCCCAACCCTTTCACAGTCCCAAAGTGCCATTTTCACAGTAAAAAAAAAAAGATTCATTTTGCTTAGCTTAGTCTGTAACTTGAAAACTATGTACCGTATGGCCCTATAAACTGTGTTGGGATGAAAGCTAGCCACTTTGAGCAATGTGGGAAGTGCTGGGGCAGTTTGGGACAACAGGGCCAAAACCCTAACCCTAACCCCAACCCTTTCACAGTCCCAAAGTGCCATTTTCACAGTAAAAAAAAAAAGATTCATTTTGCTTAGCTTAGTCTGTAACTTGAAAACTATGTACCGTATGGCCCTATAAACTGTGTTGGGATGAAAGCTAGCCACTTTGAGCAATGTGGGAAGTGCTGGGGCAGTTTGGGACAACAGGGCCAAAATGTCACTTTCACAGTCCCAAAGTGCCATTTTCACAGTAAAAAGGCCTGGTTCACTTTTGCTTAGCTTAGTCTGTAACTTGAAAACTATGTACCGTATGGCCCTATAAACTGTGTTGGGATGAAAGCTAGCCACTTTGAGCAATGTGGGAAGTGCTGGGGCAGTTTGGGACAACAGGGCCAAAACCCTAACCCTAACCCTAACCCTTTCACAGTCCCAAAGTGCCATTTTCACAGTAAAAAAAAAAAGATTCATTTTGCTTAGCTTAGTCTGTAACTTGAAAACTATGTACCGTATGGCCCTATAAACTGTGTTGGGATGAAAGCTAGCCACTTTGAGCAATGTGGGAAGTGCTGGGGCAGTTTGGGACAACAGGGCCAAAACCCTAACCCTAACCCTAACCCTTTCACAGTCCCAAAGTGCCATTTTCACAGTAAAAAAAAAAAGATTCATTTTGCTTAGCTTAGTCTGTAACTTGAAAACTATGTACCGTATGGCCCTATAAACTGTGTTGGGATGAAAGCTAGCCACTTTGAGCAATGTGGGAAGTGCTGGGGCAGTTTGGGACAACAGGGCCAAAATGTCACTTTCACAGTCCCAAAATGTCATTTTCACAGTAAAAAGGCCTGGTTCACTTTTGCTTAGCTTAGTCTGTAACTTGAAAACTATGTACCGTATGGCCCTATAAACTGTGTTGGGATGAAAGCTAGCCACTTTGAGCAATGTGGGAAGTGCTGGGGCAGTTTGGGACAACAGGGCCAAAACCCTAACCCTAACCCTAACCCTTTCACAGTCCTAAAGTGCCATTTTCACAGTAAAAAAAAAAAGATTCATTTTGCTTAGCTTAGTCTGTAACTTGAAAACTATGTACCGTATGGCCCTATAAACTGTGTTGGGATGAAAGCTAGCCACTTTGAGCAATGTGGGAAGTGCTGGGGCAGTTTGGGACAACAGGGCCAAAACCCTAACCCTAACCCCAACCCTTTCACAGTCCCAAAGTGCCATTTTCACAGTAAAAAAAAAAAGATTCATTTTGCTTAGCTTAGTCTGTAACTTGAAAACTATGTACCGTATGGCCCTATAAACTGTGTTGGGATGAAAGCTAGCCACTTTGAGCAATGTGGGAAGTGCTGGGGCAGTTTGGGACAACAGGGCCAAAATGTCACTTTCACAGTCCCAAAGTGCCATTTTCACAGTAAAAAGGCCTGGTTCACTTTTGCTTAGCTTAGTCTGTAACTTGAAAACTATGTACCGTATGGCCCTATAAACTGTGTTGGGATGAAAGCTAGCCACTTTGAGCAATGTGGGAAGTGCTGGGGCAGTTTGGGACAACAGGGCCAAAATGTCACTTTCACAGTCCCAAAGTGCCATTTTCACAGTAAAAAGGCCTGGTTCACTTTTGCTTAGCTTAGTCTGTAAATTGAAAACTATGTACCGTATGGCCCTAAAAACTGTGTTGGGATGAAAGCTAGCCACTTTGAGCAATGTGGGAAGTGCTGGGGCAGTTTGGGACAACAGGGCCAAAACCCTAACCCTAACCCTTTCACAGTCCCAAAGTGCCATTTTCACAGTAAAAAAAAAAAGATTCATTTTGCTTAGCTTAGTCTGTAACTTGAAAACTATGTACCGTATGGCCCTATAAACTGTGTTGGGATGAAAGCTAGCCACTTTGAGCAATGTGGGAAGTGCTGGGGCAGTTTGGGACAACAGGGCCAAAACCCTAACCCTAACCCCAACCCTTTCACAGTCCCAAAGTGCCATTTTCACAGTAAAAAAAAAAAGATTCATTTTGCTTAGCTTAGTCTGTAACTTGAAAACTATGTACCGTATGGCCCTATAAACTGTGTTGGGATGAAAGCTAGCCACTTTGAGCAATGTGGGAAGTGCTGGGGCAGTTTGGGACAACAGGGCCAAAATGTCACTTTCACAGTCCCAAAGTGCCATTTTCACAGTAAAAAGGCCTGGTTCACTTTTGCTTAGCTTAGTCTGTAACTTGAAAACTATGTACCGTATGGCCCTATAAACTGTGTTGGGATGAAAGCTAGCCACTTTGAGCAATGTGGGAAGTGCTGGGGCAGTTTGGGACAACAGGGCCAAAATGTCACTTTCACAGTCCCAAAGTGCCATTTTCACAGTAAAAAGGCCTGGTTCACTTTTGCTTAGCTTAGTCTGTAAATTGAAAACTATGTACCGTATGGCCCTAAAAACTGTGTTGGGATGAAAGCTAGCCACTTTGAGCAATGTGGGAAGTGCTGGGGCAGTTTGGGACAACAGGGCCAAAACCCTAACCCTAACCCTTTCACAGTCCCAAAGTGCCATTTTCACAGTAAAAAAAAAAAGATTAATTTTGCTTAGCTTAGTCTGTAACTTGAAAACTATGTACCGTATGGCCCTATAAACTGTGTTGGGATGAAATCTAGCCACTTTGAGCAATGTGGGAAGTGCTGGGGCAGTTTGGGACAACAGGGCCAAAATGTCACTTTCACAGTCCCAAAGTGCCGTTTTCACAGTAAAAAGGCCTGGTTCACTTTTGCTTAGCTTAGTCTGTAACTTGAAAACTATGTACCGTATGGCCCTATAAACTGTGTTGGGATGAAAGCTAGCCACTTTGAGCAATGTGGGAAGTGCTGGGGCAGTTTGGGACAACAGGGCCAAAATGTCACTTTCACTGTCCCAAAGTGCCATTTTCACAGTAAAAAGGCCTGGTTCACTTTTGCTTAGCTTAGTCTGTAACTTGAAAACTATGTACCGTATGGCCCTATAAACTGTGTTGGGATGAAAGCTAGCCACTTTGAGCAATGTGGGAAGTGCTGGGGCAGTTTGGGACAACAGGGCCAAAATGTCACTTTCACAGTCCCAAAGTGCCATTTTCACAGTAAAAAGGCCTGGTTCACTTTTGCTTAGCTTAGTCTGTAACTTGAAAACTATGTACCGTATGGCCCTAAAAACTGTGTTGGGATGAAAGCTAGCCACTTTGAGCAATGTGGGAAGTGCTGGGGCAGTTTGGGACAACAGGGCCAAAACCCTAACCCTAACCCTTTCACAGTCCCAAAGTGCCATTTTCACAGTAAAAAAAAAAAGATTCATTTTGCTTAGCTTAGTCTGTAACTTGAAAACTATGTACCGTATGGCCCTATAAACTGTGTTGGGATGAAAGCTAGCCACTTTGAGCAATGTGGGAAGTGCTGGGGCAGTTTGGGACAACAGGGCCAAAATGTCACTTTCACAGTCCCAAAGTGCCATTTTCACAGTAAAAAGGCCTGGTTCACTTTTGCTTAGCTTAGTCTGTAACTTGAAAACTATGTACGGTATGGCCCTATAAACTGTGTTGGGATGAAAGCTAGCCACTTTGAGCAATGTGGGAAGTGCTGGGGCAGTTTGGGACAACAGGGCCAAAACCCTAACCCTAACCCTAACCCTTTCACAGTCCCAAAGTGCCATTTTCACAGTAAAAAAAAAAAGATTCATTTTGCTTAGCTTAGTCTGTAACTTGAAAACTATGTACCGTATGGCCCTATAAACTGTGTTGGGATGAAAGCTAGCCACTTTGAGCAATGTGGGAAGTGCTGGGGCAGTTTGGGACAACAGGGCCAAAATGTCACTTTCACAGTCCCAAAGTGCCATTTTCACAGTAAAAAGGCCTGGTTCACTTTTGCTTAGCTTAGTCTGTAACTTGAAAACTATGTACCGTATGGCCCTATAAACTGTGTTGGGATGAAAGCTAGCCACTTTGAGCAATGTGGGAAGTGCTGGGGCAGTTTGGGACAACAGGGCCAAAACCCTAACCCTAACCCTAACCCTTTCACAGTCCCAAAGTGCCATTTTCACAGTAAAAAAAAAAAGATTCATTTTGCTTAGCTTAGTCTGTAACTTGAAAACTATGTACCGTATGGCCCTATAAACTGTGTTGGGATGAAAGCTAGCCACTTTGAGCAATGTGGGAAGTGCTGGGGCAGTTTGGGACAACAGGGCCAAAATGTCACTTTCACAGTCCCAAAGTGCCATTTTCACAGTAAAAAGGCCTGGTTCACTTTTGCTTAGCTTAGTCTGTAACTTGAAAACTATGTACCGTATGGCCCTATAAACTGTGTTGGGATGAAAGCTTCCCACATTGCTCAAAGTGGCTAGCTTTCATCCCAACACAGTTTATAGGGCCATACGGTACATAGTTTTCAAGTTACAGACTAAGCTAAGCAAAAGTGAACCAGGCCTTTTTACTGTGAAAATGGCACTTTGGGACTGTGAAAGTGACATTTTGGCCCTGTTGTCCCAAACTGCCCCAGCACTTCCCACATTGCTCAAAGTGGCTAGCTTTCATCCCAACACAGTTTATAGGGCCATACGGTACATAGTTTTCAAGTTACAGACTAAGCTAAGCAAAAGTGAACCAGGCCTTTTTACTGTGAAAATGGCACTTTGGGACTGTGAAAGTGACATTTTGGCCCTGTTGTCCCAAACTGCCCCAGCACTTCCCACATTGCTCAAAGTGGCTAGCTTTCATCCCAACACAGTTTATAGGGCCATACGGTACATAGTTTTCAAGTTACAGACTAAGCTAAGCAAAATGAATCTTTTTTTTTTTACTGTGAAAATGGCACTTTGGGACTGTGAAAGGGTTAGGGTTAGGGTTAGGGTTTTGGCCCTGTTGTCCCAAACTGCCCCAGCACTTCCCACATTGCTCAAAGTGGCTAGCTTTCATCCCAACACAGTTTATAGGGCCATACGGTACATAGTTTTCAAGTTACAGACTAAGCTAAGCAAAAGTGAACCAGGCCTTTTTACTGTGAAAATGGCACTTTGGGACTGTGAAAGTGACATTTTGGCCCTGTTGTCCCAAACTGCCCCAGCACTTCCCACATTGCTCAAAGTGGCTAGCTTTCATCCCAACACAGTTTATAGGGCCATACTGTACATAGTTTTCAAGTTACAGACTAAGCTAAGCAAAATGAATCTTTTTTTTTTTACTGTGAAAATGGCACTTTGGGACTGTGAAAGGGTTAGGGTTAGGGTTAGGGTTTTGGCCCTGTTGTCCCAAACTGCCCCAGCACTTCCCACATTGCTCAAAGTGGCTAGCTTTCATCCCAACACAGTTTATAGGGCCATACGGTACATAGTTTTCAAGTTACAGACTAAGCTAAGCAAAAGTGAACCAGGCCTTTTTACTGTGAAAACGGCACTTTGGGACTGTGAAAGTGACATTTTGGCCCTGTTGTCCCAAACTGCCCCAGCACTTCCCACATTGCTCAAAGTGGCTAGCTTTCATCCCAACACAGTTTATAGGGCCATACGGTACATAGTTTTCAAGTTACAGACTAAGCTAAGCAAAAGTGAACCAGGCCTTTTTACTGTGAAAATGGCACTTTGGGACTTTGAAAGTGACATTTTGGCCCTGTTGTCCCAAACTGCCCCAGCACTTCCCACATTGCTCAAAGTGGCTAGCTTTCATCCCAACACAGTTTATAGGGCCATACGGTACATAGTTTTCAAGTTACAGACTAAGCTAAGCAAAAGTGAACCAGGCCTTTTTACTGTGAAAATGGCACTTTGGGACTGTGAAAGTGACATTTTGGCCCTGTTGTCCCAAACTGCCCCAGCACTTCCCACATTGCTCAAAGTGGCTAGCTTTCATCCCAACACAGTTTATAGGGCCATACGGTACATAGTTTTCAAGTTACAGACTAAGCTAAGCAAAATGAATCTTTTTTTTTTTACTGTGAAAATGGCACTTTGGGACTGTGAAAGGGTTGGGGTTAGGGTTAGGGTTTTGGCCCTGTTGTCCCAAACTGCCCCAGCACTTCCCACATTGCTCAAAGTTGCTAGCTTTCATCCCAACACAGTTTATAGGGCCATACGGTACATAGTTTTCAAGTTACAGACTAAGCTAGCTAAGCAAAAGTGAACCAGGCCTTTTTACTGTGAAAATGGCACTTTGGGACTGTGAAGTGACATTTTGGCCTGTTGTCCCAAACTGCCCCAGCACTTCCCACATTGCTTCAAAGTGTGCTAGCTTTCATCCCAACACAGTTTATAGGGCCATACGGTACATAGTTTTCAAGTTACAGACTAAGCTAAGCAAAATGAATCTTTTTTTTTTACTGTGAAAATGGCACTTTGGACTGTGAAAGGGTTTGGGTTAGGGTTAGGGTTTTGGCCCTGTTGTCCCAAACTGCCCAGCACTTCCCACATTGCTCAAAGTGGCTAGCTTTCATCCCAACACAGTTTATAGGGCCATACGGTACATAGTTTTCAAGTTACAGACTAAGCTAAGCAAAATGAATCTTTTTTTTTTTACTGTGAAAATGGCACTTTGGGACTGTGAAAGGGTTAGGGTTAGGGTTAGGGTTTTGGCCCTGTTGTCCCAAACTGCCCCAGCACTTCCCACATTGCTCAAAGTGGCTAGCTTTCATCCCAACACAGTTTATAGGGCCATACGGTACATAGTTTTCAAGTTACAGACTAAGCTAAGCAAAAGTGAACCAGGCCTTTTTACTGTGAAAATGGCACTTTGGGACTGTGAAAGTGACATTTTGGCCCTGTTGTCCCAAACTGCCCCAGCACTTCCCACATTGCTCAAAGTGGCTAGCTTTCATCCCAACACAGTTTATAGGGCCATACGGTACATAGTTTTCAAGTTACAGACTAAGCTAAGCAAATTAATCTTTTTTTTTTTACTGTGAAAATGGCACTTTGGGACTGTGAAAGGGTTAGGGTTAGGGTTAGGGTTTTGGCCCTGTTGTCCCAAACTGCCCCAGCACTTCCCACATTGCTCAAAGTGGCTAGCTTTCATCCCAACACAGTTTATAGGGCCATACGGTACATAGTTTTCAAGTTACAGACTAAGCTAAGCAAAAGTGAACCAGGCCTTTTTACTGTGAAAATGGCACTTTGGGACTGTGAAAGTGACATTTTGGCCCTGTTGTCCCAAACTGCCCCAGCACTTCCCACATTGCTCAAAGTGGCTAGCTTTCATCCCAACACAGTTTATAGGGCCATACGGTACATAGTTTTCAAGTTACAGACTAAGCTAAGCAAAATGAATCTTTTTTTTTTTACTGTGAAAATGGCACTTTGGGACTGTGAAAGGGTTAGGGTTAGGGTTAGGGTTTTGGCCCTGTTGTCCCAAACTGCCCCAGCACTTCCCACATTGCTCAAAGTGGCTAGCTTTCATCCCAACACAGTTTATACGGCCATACGGTACATAGTTTTCAAGTTACAGACTAAGCTAAGCAAAAGTGAACCAGGCCTTTTTACTGTGAAAATGGCACTTTGGGACTGTGAAAGTGACATTTTGGCCCTGTTGTCCCAAACTGCCCCAGCACTTCCCACATTGCTCAAAGTGGCTAGCTTTCATCCCAACACAGTTTATAGGGCCATACTGTACATAGTTTTCAAGTTACAGACTAAGCTAAGCAAAATGAATCTTTTTTTTTTTACTGTGAAAATGGCACTTTGGGACTGTGAAAGGGTTAGGGTTAGGGTTAGGGTTTTGGCCCTGTTGTCCCAAACTGCCCCAGCACTTCCCACATTGCTCAAAGTGGCTAGCTTTCATCCCAACACAGTTTATAGGGCCATACGGTACATAGTTTTCAAGTTACAGACTAAGCTAAGCAAAAGTGAACCAGGCCTTTTTACTGTGAAAACGGCACTTTGGGACTGTGAAAGTGACATTTTGGCCCTGTTGTCCCAAACTGCCCCAGCACTTCCCACATTGCTCAAAGTGGCTAGCTTTCATCCCAACACAGTTTATAGGGCCATACGGTACATAGTTTTCAAGTTACAGACTAAGCTAAGCAAAAGTGAACCAGGCCTTTTTACTGTGAAAATGGCACTTTGGGACTTTGAAAGTGACATTTTGGCCCTGTTGTCCCAAACTGCCCCAGCACTTCCCACATTGCTCAAAGTGGCTAGCTTTCATCCCAACACAGTTTTTAGGGCCATACGGTACATAGTTTTCAAGTTACAGACTAAGCTAAGCAAAAGTGAACCAGGCCTTTTTACTGTGAAAATGGCACTTTGGGACTGTGAAAGTGACATTTTGGCCCTGTTGTCCCAAACTGCCCCAGCACTTCCCACATTGCTCAAAGTGGCTAGCTTTCATCCCAACACAGTTTATAGGGCCATACGGTACATAGTTTTCAAGTTACAGACTAAGCTAAGCAAAATGAATCTTTTTTTTTTTACTGTGAAAATGGCACTTTGGGACTGTGAAAGGGTTGGGGTTAGGGTTAGGGTTTTGGCCCTGTTGTCCCAAACTGCCCCAGCACTTCCCACATTGCTCAAAGTTGCTAGCTTTCATCCCAACACAGTTTATAGGGCCATACGGTACATAGTTTTCAAGTTACAGACTAAGCTAAGCAAAAGTGAACCAGGCCTTTTTACTGTGAAAATGGCACTTTGGGACTGTGAAAGTGACATTTTGGCCCTGTTGTCCCAAACTGCCCCAGCACTTCCCACATTGCTCAAAGTGGCTAGCTTTCATCCCAACACAGTTTATAGGGCCATACGGTACATAGTTTTCAAGTTACAGACTAAGCTAAGCAAAATGAATCTTTTTTTTTTACTGTGAAAATGGCACTTTGGGACTGTGAAAGGGTTGGGGTTAGGGTTAGGGTTTTGGCCCTGTTGTCCCAAACTGCCCCAGCACTTCCCACATTGCTCAAAGTGGCTAGCTTTCATCCCAACACAGTTTATAGGGCCATACGGTACATAGTTTTCAAGTTACAGACTAAGCTAAGCAAAATGAATCTTTTTTTTTTTACTGTGAAAATGGCACTTTGGGACTGTGAAAGGGTTAGGGTTAGGGTTAGGGTTTTGGCCCTGTTGTCCCAAACTGCCCCAGCACTTCCCACATTGCTCAAAGTGGCTAGCTTTCATCCCAACACAGTTTATAGGGCCATACGGTACATAGTTTTCAAGTTACAGACTAAGCTAAGCAAAAGTGAACCAGGCCTTTTTACTGTGAAAATGGCACTTTGGGACTGTGAAAGTGACATTTTGGCCCTGTTGTCCCAAACTGCCCCAGCACTTCCCACATTGCTCAAAGTGGCTAGCTTTCATCCCAACACAGTTTATAGGGCCATACGGTACATAGTTTTCAAGTTACAGACTAAGCTAAGCAAAATTAATCTTTTTTTTTTTACTGTGAAAATGGCACTTTGGGACTGTGAAAGGGTTAGGGTTAGGGTTAGGGTTTTGGCCCTGTTGTCCCAAACTGCCCCAGCACTTCCCACATTGCTCAAAGTGGCTAGCTTTCATCCCAACACAGTTTATAGGGCCATACGGTACATAGTTTTCAAGTTACAGACTAAGCTAAGCAAAAGTGAACCAGGCCTTTTTACTGTGAAAATGGCACTTTGGGACTGTGAAAGTGACATTTTGGCCCTGTTGTCCCAAACTGCCCCAGCACTTCCCACATTGCTCAAAGTGGCTAGCTTTCATCCCAACACAGTTTATAGGGCCATACGGTACATAGTTTTCAAGTTACAGACTAAGCTAAGCAAAATGAATCTTTTTTTTTTTACTGTGAAAATGGCACTTTGGGACTGTGAAAGGGTTGGGGTTAGGGTTAGGGTTTTGGCCCTGTTGTCCCAAACTGCCCCAGCACTTCCCACATTGCTCAAAGTTGCTAGCTTTCATCCCAACACAGTTTATAGGGCCATACGGTACATAGTTTTCAAGTTACAGACTAAGCTAAGCAAAAGTGAACCAGGCCTTTTTACTGTGAAAATGGCACTTTGGGACTGTGAAAGTGACATTTTGGCCCTGTTGTCCCAAACTGCCCCAGCACTTCCCACATTGCTCAAAGTGGCTAGCTTTCATCCCAACACAGTTTATAGGGCCATACGGTACATAGTTTTCAAGTTACAGACTAAGCTAAGCAAAATGAATCTTTTTTTTTTTACTGTGAAAATGGCACTTTGGGACTGTGAAAGGGTTGGGGTTAGGGTTAGGGTTTTGGCCCTGTTGTCCCAAACTGCCCCAGCACTTCCCACATTGCTCAAAGTGGCTAGCTTTCATCCCAACACAGTTTATAGGGCCATACGGTACATAGTTTTCAAGTTACAGACTAAGCTAAGCAAAATGAATCTTTTTTTTTTTACTGTGAAAATGGCACTTTGGGACTGTGAAAGGGTTAGGGTTAGGGTTAGGGTTTTGGCCCTGTTGTCCCAAACTGCCCCAGCACTTCCCACATTGCTCAAAGTGGCTAGCTTTCATCCCAACACAGTTTATAGGGCCATACGGTACATAGTTTTCAAGTTACAGACTAAGCTAAGCAAAAGTGAACCAGGCCTTTTTACTGTGAAAATGGCACTTTGGGACTGTGAAAGTGACATTTTGGCCCTGTTGTCCCAAACTGCCCCAGCACTTCCCACATTGCTCAAAGTGGCTAGCTTTCATCCCAACACAGTTTATAGGGCCATACGGTACATAGTTTTCAAGTTACAGACTAAGCTAAGCAAAATGAATCTTTTTTTTTTTACTGTGAAAATGGCACTTTGGGACTGTGAAAGGGTTGGGGTTAGGGTTAGGGTTTTGGCCCTGTTGTCCCAAACTGCCCCAGCACTTCCCACATTGCTCAAAGTTGCTAGCTTTCATCCCAACACAGTTTATAGGGCCATACGGTACATAGTTTTCAAGTTACAGACTAAGCTAAGCAAAAGTGAACCAGGCCTTTTTACTGTGAAAATGGCACTTTGGGACTGTGAAAGTGACATTTTGGCCCTGTTGTCCCAAACTGCCCCAGCACTTCCCACATTGCTCAAAGTGGCTAGCTTTCATCCCAACACAGTTTATAGGGCCTTACGGTACATAGTTTTCAAGTTACAGACTAAGCTAAGCAAAATGAATCTTTTTTTTTTTACTGTGAAAATGGCACTTTGGGACTGTGAAAGGGTTGGGGTTAGGGTTAGGGTTTTGGCCCTGTTGTCCCAAACTGCCCCAGCACTTCCCACATTGCTCAAAGTGGCTAGCTTTCATCCCAACACAGTTTATAGGGCCATACGGTACATAGTTTTCAAGTTACAGACTAAGCTAAGCAAAATGAATCTTTTTTTTTTACTGTGAAAATGGCACTTTGGGACTGTGAAAGGGTTAGGGTTAGGGTTAGGGTTTTGGCCCTGTTGTCCCAAACTGCCCCAGCACTTCCCACATTGCTCAAAGTGGCTAGCTTTCATCCCAACACAGTTTATAGGGCCATACGGTACATAGTTTTCAAGTTACAGACTAAGCTAAGCAAAAGTGAACCAGGCCTTTTTACTGTGAAAATGGCACTTTGGGACTGTGAAAGTGACATTTTGGCCCTGTTGTCCCAAACTGCCCCAGCACTTCCCACATTGCTCAAAGTGGCTAGCTTTCATCCCAACACAGTTTATAGGGCCATACGGTACATAGTTTTCAAGTTACAGACTAAGCTAAGCAAAATGAATCTTTTTTTTTTTACTGTGAAAATGGCACTTTGGGACTGTGAAAGGGTTAGGGTTAGGGTTAGGGTTTTGGCCCTGTTGTCCCAAACTGCCCCAGCACTTCCCACATTGCTCAAAGTGGCTAGCTTTCATCCCAACACAGTTTATAGGGCCATACGGTACATAGTTTTCAAGTTACAGACTAAGCTAAGCAAAAGTGAACCAGGCCTTTTTACTGTGAAAATGGCACTTTGGGACTGTGAAAGTGACATTTTGGCCCTGTTGTCCCAAACTGCCCCAGCACTTCCCACATTGCTCAAAGTGGCTAGCTTTCATCCCAACACAGTTTATAGGGCCATACGGTACATAGTTTTCAAGTTACAGACTAAGCTAAGCAAAATGAATCTTTTTTTTTTTACTGTGAAAATGGCACTTTGGGACTGTGAAAGGGTTGGGGTTAGGGTTAGGGTTTTGGCCCTGTTGTCCCAAACTGCCCCAGCACTTCCCACATTGCTCAAAGTTGCTAGCTTTCATCCCAACACAGTTTATAGGGCCATACGGTACATAGTTTTCAAGTTACAGACTAAGCTAAGCAAATGTGAACCAGGCCTTTTTACTGTGAAAATGGCACTTTGGGACTGTGAAAGTGACATTTTGGCCCTGTTGTCCCAAACTGCCCCAGCACTTCCCACATTGCTCAAAGTGGCTAGCTTTCATCCCAACACAGTTTATAGGGCCATACGGTACATAGTTTTCAAGTTACAGACTAAGCTAAGCAAAATGAATCTTTTTTTTTTTACTGTGAAAATGGCACTTTGGGACTGTGAAAGGGTTGGGGTTAGGGTTAGGGTTTTGGCCCTGTTGTCCCAAACTGCCCCAGCACTTCCCACATTGCTCAAAGTGGCTAGCTTTCATCCCAACACAGTTTATAGGGCCATACGGTACATAGTTTTCAAGTTACAGACTAAGCTAAGCAAAATGAATCTTTTTTTTTTTACTGTGAAAATGGCACTTTGGGACTGTGAAAGGGTTAGGGTTAGGGTTAGGGTTTTGGCCCTGTTGTCCCAAACTGCCCCAGCACTTCCCACATTGCTCAAAGTGGCTAGCTTTCATCCCAACACAGTTTATAGGGCCATACGGTACATAGTTTTCAAGTTACAGACTAAGCTAAGCAAAAGTGAACCAGGCCTTTTTACTGTGAAAATGGCACTTTGGGACTGTGAAAGTGACATTTTGGCCCTGTTGTCCCAAACTGCCCCAGCACTTCCCACATTGCTCAAAGTGGCTAGCTTTCATCCCAACACAGTTTATAGGGCCATACGGTACATAGTTTTCAAGTTACAGACTAAGCTAAGCAAAATGAATCTTTTTTTTTTTACTGTGAAAATGGCACTTTGGGACTGTGAAAGGGTTGGGGTTAGGGTTAGGGTTTTGGCCCTGTTGTCCCAAACTGCCCCAGCACTTCCCACATTGCTCAAAGTTGCTAGCTTTCATCCCAACACAGTTTATAGGGCCATACGGTACATAGTTTTCAAGTTACAGACTAAGCTAAGCAAAAGTGAACCAGGCCTTTTTACTGTGAAAATGGCACTTTGGGACTGTGAAAGTGACATTTTGGCCCTGTTGTCCCAAACTGCCCCAGCACTTCCCACATTGCTCAAAGTGGCTAGCTTTCATCCCAACACAGTTTATAGGGCCATACGGTACATAGTTTTCAAGTTACAGACTAAGCTAAGCAAAATGAATCTTTTTTTTTTTACTGTGAAAATGGCACTTTGGGACTGTGAAAGGGTTGGGGTTAGGGTTAGGGTTTTGGCCCTGTTGTCCCAAACTGCCCCAGCACTTCCCACATTGCTCAAAGTGGCTAGCTTTCATCCCAACACAGTTTATAGGGCCATACGGTACATAGTTTTCAAGTTACAGACTAAGCTAAGCAAAATGAATCTTTTTTTTTTTACTGTGAAAATGGCACTTTGGGACTGTGAAAGGGTTAGGGTTAGGGTTAGGGTTTTGGCCCTGTTGTCCCAAACTGCCCCAGCACTTCCCACATTGCTCAAAGTGGCTAGCTTTCATCCCAACACAGTTTATAGGGCCATACGGTACATAGTTTTCAAGTTACAGACTAAGCTAAGCAAAAGTGAACCAGGCCTTTTTACTGTGAAAATGGCACTTTGGGACTGTGAAAGTGACATTTTGGCCCTGTTGTCCCAAACTGCCCCAGCACTTCCCACATTGCTCAAAGTGGCTAGCTTTCATCCCAACACAGTTTATAGGGCCATACGGTACATAGTTTTCAAGTTACAGACTAAGCTAAGCAAAATGAATCTTTTTTTTTTTACTGTGAAAATGGCACTTTGGGACTGTGAAAGGGTTAGGGTTAGGGTTAGGGTTTTGGCCCTGTTGTCCCAAACTGCCCCAGCACTTCCCACATTGCTCAAAGTGGCTAGCTTTCATCCCAACACAGTTTA
Source organism: Protomyctophum bolini (assembly GCF_963924005.1). Lineage (NCBI taxonomy): Eukaryota > Metazoa > Chordata > Actinopteri > Myctophiformes > Myctophidae > Protomyctophum > Protomyctophum bolini. Next base: position 35,855 of record NW_027665577.1, read on the forward strand.
TAGGGCCATACGGTACATAGTTTTCAAGTTACAGACTAAGCTAAGCAAAAGTGAACCAGGCCTTTTTACTGTGAAAATGGCACTTTGGGACTGTGAAAGTGACATTTTGGCCCTGTTGTCCCAAACTGCCCCAGCACTTCCCACATTGCTCAAAGTGGCTAGCTTTCATCCCAACACAGTTTATAGGGCCATACGGTACATAGTTTTCAAGTTACAGACTAAGCTAAGCAAAATGAATCTTTTTTTTTTTACTGTGAAAATGGCACTTTGGGACTGTGAAAGGGTTGGGGTTAGGGTTAGGGTTTTGGCCCTGTTGTCCCAAACTGCCCCAGCACTTCCCACATTGCTCAAAGTGGCTAGCTTTCATCCCAACACAGTTTATAGGGCCATACGGTACATAGTTTTCAAGTTACAGACTAAGCTAAGCAAAAGTGAACCAGGCCTTTTTACTGTGAAAATGGCACTTTGGGACTGTGAAAGTGACATTTTGGCCCTGTTGTCCCAAACTGCCCCAGCACTTCCCACATTGCTCAAAGTGGCTAGCTTTCATCCCAACACAGTTTATAGGGCCATACGGTACATAGTTTTCAAGTTACAGACTAAGCTAAGCAAAATGAATCTTTTTTTTTTTACTGTGAAAATGGCACTTTGGGACTGTGAAAGGGTTGGGGTTAGGGTTAGGGTTTTGGCCCTGTTGTCCCAAACTGCCCCAGCACTTCCCACATTGCTCAAAGTTGCTAGCTTTCATCCCAACACAGTTTATAGGGCCATACGGTACATAGTTTTCAAGTTACAGACTAAGCTAAGCAAAAGTGAACCAGGCCTTTTTACTGTGAAAATGGCACTTTGGGACTGTGAAAGTGACATTTTGGCCCTGTTGTCCCAAACTGCCCCAGCACTTCCCACATTGCTCAAAGTGGCTAGCTTTCATCCCAACACAGTTTATAGGGCCATACGGTACATAGTTTTCAAGTTACAGACTAAGCTAAGCAAAATGAATCTTTTTTTTTTTACTGTGAAAATGGCACTTTGGGACTGTGAAAGGGTTGGGGTTAGGGTTAGGGTTTTGGCCCTGTTGTCCCAAACTGCCCCAGCACTTCCCACATTGCTCAAAGTGGCTAGCTTTCATCCCAACACAGTTTATAGGGCCATACGGTACATAGTTTTCAAGTTACAGACTAAGCTAAGCAAAATTAATCTTTTTCTTTTTACTGTGAAAATGGCACTTTGGGACTGTGAAAGGGTTAGGGTTAGGGTTAGGGTTTTGGCCCTGTTGTCCCAAACTGCCCCAGCACTTCCCACATTGCTCAAAGTGGCTAGCTTTCATCCCAACACAGTTTATAGGGCCATACGGTACATAGTTTTCAAGTTACAGACTAAGCTAAGCAAAAGTGAACCAGGCCTTTTTACTGTGAAAATGGCACTTTGGGACTGTGAAAGTGACATTTTGGCCCTGTTGTCCCAAACTGCCCCAGCACTTCCCACATTGCTCAAAGTGGCTAGCTTTCATCCCAACACAGTTTATAGGGCCATACGGTACATAGTTTTCAAGTTACAGACTAAGCTAAGCAAAATGAATCTTTTTTTTTTTACTGTGAAAATGGCACTTTGGGACTGTGAAAGGGTTGGGGTTAGGGTTAGGGTTTTGGCCCTGTTGTCCCAAACTGCCCCAGCACTTCCCACATTGCTCAAAGTTGCTAGCTTTCATCCCAACACAGTTTATAGGGCCATACGGTACATAGTTTTCAAGTTACAGACTAAGCTAAGCAAAAGTGAACCAGGCCTTTTTACTGTGAAAATGGCACTTTGGGACTGTGAAAGTGACATTTTGGCCCTGTTGTCCCAAACTGCCCCAGCACTTCCCACATTGCTCAAAGTGGCTAGCTTTCATCCCAACACAGTTTATAGGGCCATACGGTACATAGTTTTCAAGTTACAGACTAAGCTAAGCAAAATGAATCTTTTTTTTTTTACTGTGAAAATGGCACTTTGGGACTGTGAAAGGGTTGGGGTTAGGGTTAGGGTTTTGGCCCTGTTGTCCCAAACTGCCCCAGCACTTCCCACATTGCTCAAAGTGGCTAGCTTTCATCCCAACACAGTTTATAGGGCCATACGGTACATAGTTTTCAAGTTACAGACTAAGCTAAGCAAAATGAATCTTTTTTTTTTTACTGTGAAAATGGCACTTTGGGACTGTGAAAGGGTTAGGGTTAGGGTTAGGGTTTTGGCCCTGTTGTCCCAAACTGCCCCAGCACTTCCCACATTGCTCAAAGTGGCTAGCTTTCATCCCAACACAGTTTATAGGGCCATACGGTACATAGTTTTCAAGTTACAGACTAAGCTAAGCAAAAGTGAACCAGGCCTTTTTACTGTGAAAATGGCACTTTGGGACTGTGAAAGTGACATTTTGGCCCTGTTGTCCCAAACTGCCCCAGCACTTCCCACATTGCTCAAAGTGGCTAGCTTTCATCCCAACACAGTTTATAGGGCCATACGGTACATAGTTTTCAAGTTACAGACTAAGCTAAGCAAAATGAATCTTTTTTTTTTTACTGTGAAAATGGCACTTTGGGACTGTGAAAGGGTTGGGGTTAGGGTTAGGGTTTTGGCCCTGTTGTCCCAAACTGCCCCAGCACTTCCCACATTGCTCAAAGTTGCTAGCTTTCATCCCAACACAGTTTATAGGGCCATACGGTACATAGTTTTCAAGTTACAGACTAAGCTAAGCAAAAGTGAACCAGGCCTTTTTACTGTGAAAATGGCACTTTGGGACTGTGAAAGTGACATTTTGGCCCTGTTGTCCCAAACTGCCCCAGCACTTCCCACATTGCTCAAAGTGGCTAGCTTTCATCCCAACACAGTTTATAGGGCCATACGGTACATAGTTTTCAAGTTACAGACTAAGCTAAGCAAAATGAATCTTTTTTTTTTTACTGTGAAAATGGCACTTTGGGACTGTGAAAGGGTTGGGGTTAGGGTTAGGGTTTTGGCCCTGTTGTCCCAAACTGCCCCAGCACTTCCCACATTGCTCAAAGTGGCTAGCTTTCATCCCAACACAGTTTATAGGGCCATACGGTACATAGTTTTCAAGTTACAGACTAAGCTAAGCAAAATGAATCTTTTTTTTTTTACTGTGAAAATGGCACTTTGGGACTGTGAAAGGGTTAGGGTTAGGGTTAGGGTTTTGGCCCTGTTGTCCCAAACTGCCCCAGCACTTCCCACATTGCTCAAAGTGGCTAGCTTTCATCCCAACACAGTTTATAGGGCCATACGGTACATAGTTTTCAAGTTACAGACTAAGCTAAGCAAAAGTGAACCAGGCCTTTTTACTGTGAAAATGGCACTTTGGGACTGTGAAAGTGACATTTTGGCCCTGTTGTCCCAAACTGCCCCAGCACTTCCCACATTGCTCAAAGTGGCTAGCTTTCATCCCAACACAGTTTATAGGGCCATACGGTACATAGTTTTCAAGTTACAGACTAAGCTAAGCAAAATGAATCTTTTTTTTTTTACTGTGAAAATGGCACTTTGGGACTGTGAAAGGGTTAGGGTTAGGGTTAGGGTTTTGGCCCTGTTGTCCCAAACTGCCCCAGCACTTCCCACATTGCTCAAAGTGGCTAGCTTTCATCCCAACACAGTTTATAGGGCCATACGGTACATAGTTTTCAAGTTACAGACTAAGCTAAGCAAAAGTGAACCAGGCCTTTTTACTGTGAAAATGGCACTTTGGGACTGTGAAAGTGACATTTTGGCCCTGTTGTCCCAAACTGCCCCAGCACTTCCCACATTGCTCAAAGTGGCTAGCTTTCATCCCAACACAGTTTATAGGGCCATACGGTACATAGTTTTCAAGTTACAGACTAAGCTAAGCAAAATGAATCTTTTTTTTTTTACTGTGAAAATGGCACTTTGGGACTGTGAAAGGGTTGGGGTTAGGGTTAGGGTTTTGGCCCTGTTGTCCCAAACTGCCCCAGCACTTCCCACATTGCTCAAAGTGGCTAGCTTTCATCCCAACACAGTTTATAGGGCCATACGGTACATAGTTTTCAAGTTACAGACTAAGCTAAGCAAAAGTGAACCAGGCCTTTTTACTGTGAAAATGGCACTTTGGGACTGTGAAAGTGACATTTTGGCCCTGTTGTCCCAAACTGCCCCAGCACTTCCCACATTGCTCAAAGTGGCTAGCTTTCATCCCAACACAGTTTATAGGGCCATACGGTACATAGTTTTCAAGTTACAGACTAAGCTAAGCAAAATGAATCTTTTTTTTTTTTACTGTGAAAATGGCACTTTGGGACTGTGAAAGGGTTGGGGTTAGGGTTAGGGTTTTGGCCCTGTTGTCCCAAACTGCCCCAGCACTTCCCACATTGCTCAAAGTTGCTAGCTTTCATCCCAACACAGTTTATAGGGCCATACGGTACATAGTTTTCAAGTTACAGACTAAGCTAAGCAAAAGTGAACCAGGCCTTTTTACTGTGAAAATGGCACTTTGGGACTGTGAAAGTGACATTTTGGCCCTGTTGTCCCAAACTGCCCCAGCACTTCCCACATTGCTCAAAGTGGCTAGCTTTCATCCCAACACAGTTTATAGGGCCATACGGTACATAGTTTTCAAGTTACAGACTAAGCTAAGCAAAATGAATCTTTTTTTTTTTACTGTGAAAATGGCACTTTGGGACTGTGAAAGGGTTGGGGTTAGGGTTAGGGTTTTGGCCCTGTTGTCCCAAACTGCCCCAGCACTTCCCACATTGCTCAAAGTGGCTAGCTTTCATCCCAACACAGTTTATAGGGCCATACGGTACATAGTTTTCAAGTTACAGACTAAGCTAAGCAAAAGTGAACCAGGCCTTTTTACTGTGAAAATGGCACTTTGGGACTGTGAAAGTGACATTTTGGCCCTGTTGTCCCAAACTGCCCCAGCACTTCCCACATTGCTCAAAGTGGCTAGCTTTCATCCCAACACAGTTTATAGGGCCATACGGTACATAGTTTTCAAGTTACAGACTAAGCTAAGCAAAATGAATCTTTTTTTTTTTACTGTGAAAATGGCACTTTGGGACTGTGAAAGGGTTAGGGTTAGGGTTAGGGTTTTGGCCCTGTTGTCCCAAACTGCCCCAGCACTTCCCACATTGCTCAAAGTGGCTAGCTTTCATCCCAACACAGTTTATAGGGCAATACGGTACATAGTTTTCAAGTTACAGACTAAGCTAAGCAAAAGTGAACCAGGCCTTTTTACTGTGAAAATGGCACTTTGGGACTGTGAAAGTGACATTTTGGCCCTGTTGTCCCAAACTGCCCCAGCACTTCCCACATTGCTCAAAGTGGCTAGCTTTCATCCCAACACAGTTTATAGGGCCATACGGTACATAGTTTTCAAGTTACAGACTAAGCTAAGCAAAATGAATCTTTTTTTTTTTACTGTGAAAATGGCACTTTGGGACTGTGAAAGGGTTGGGGTTAGGGTTAGGGTTTTGGCCCTGTTGTCCCAAACTGCCCCAGCACTTCCCACATTGGTCAAAGTGGCTAGCTTTCATCCCAACACAGTTTATAGGGCCATACGGTACATAGTTTTCAAGTTACAGACTAAGCTAAGCAAAAGTGAACCAGGCCTTTTTACTGTGAAAACGGCACTTTGGGACTGTGAAAGTGACATTTTGGCCCTGTTGTCCCAAACTGCCCCAGCACTTCCCACATTGCTCAAAGTGGCTAGCTTTCATCCCAACACAGTTTATAGGGCCATACGGTACATAGTTTTCAAGTTACAGACTAAGCTAAGCAAAATGAATCTTTTTTTTTTTACTGTGAAAATGGCACTTTGGGACTGTGAAAGGGTTAGGGTTAGGGTTAGGGTTTTGGCCCTGTTGTCCCAAACTGCCCCAACACTTCCCACATTGCTCAAAGTGGCTAGCTTTCATCCCAACACAGTTTATAGGGCCATACGGTACATAGTTTTCAAGTTACAGACTAAGCTAAGCAAAAGTGAACCAGGCCTTTTTACTGTGAAAATGGCACTTTGGGACTGTGAAAGTGACATTTTGGCCCTGTTGTCCCAAACTGCCCAAGCACTTCCCACATTGCTCAAAGTGGCTAGCTTTCATCCCAACACAGTTTATAGGGCCATACGGTACATAGTTTTCAAGTTACAGACTAAGCTAAGCAAAAGTGAACCAGGCCTTTTTACTGTGAAAATGGCACTTTGGGACTGTGAAAGTGACATTTTGGCCCTGTTGTCCCAAACTGCCCAAGCACTTCCCACATTGCTCAAAGTGGCTAGCTTTCATCCCAACACAGTTTATAGGGCCATACGGTACATAGTTTTCAAGTTACAGACTAAGCTAAGCAAAAGTGAACCAGGCCTTTTTACTGTGAAAATGGCACTTTGGGACTGTGAAAGTGACATTTTGGCCCTGTTGTCCCAAACTGCCCCAGCACTTCCCACATTGCTCAAAGTGGCTAGCTTTCATCCCAACACAGTTTATAGGGCCATACGGTACATAGTTTTCAAGTTACAGACTAAGCTAAGCAAAATGAATCTTTTTTTTTTTACTGTGAAAATGGCACTTTGGGACTGTGAAAGGGTTGGGGTTAGGGTTAAAAAGTATATTTTTAAAGTATATTATTAAAGTATATTATTAAAGTATATTATTAAGTATATTATTAAACTATATTATTAAAGTATATTATTAAACTATATTATTAAAGTATATTATTAAAGTATATTATTAAACTATATTATTAAGTATATTATTAAAGTATATTATTAAAGTATATTATTAAACTATATTATTAAGTATATTATTAAAGTATATTATTAAAGTATATTATTAAGTATATTATTAAAGTATATTATTAAACTATATTATTAAGTATATTATTAAAGTATATTATTAAAGTATATTATTAAAGTATATTATTAAAGTATATTATTCAACTATATTATTCAACTATATTATTAAAGTATATTATTCAACTATATTATTCAACTATATTATTAAAGTATATTATTAAAGTATATTATTAAAGTATATTATTAAAGTATATTATTAAAGTATATTATTCAAGTATATTATTAAAGTATATTATTAAACTATATTATTAAGTATATTATTAAACTATATTATTAAAGTATATTATTAAGTATATTATTAAAGTATATTATTAAACTATATTATTAAGTATATTATTAAAGTATATTATTCAACTATATTATTAAGTATATTATTAAGTATATTATTAAAGTATATTATTAAAGTATATTATTAAAGTATATTATTAAAGTATATTATTAAAGTATATTATTCAAGTATATTATTAAAGTATATTATTAAACTATATTATTAAGTATATTATTAAAGTATATTATTAAAGTATATTATTAAGTATATTATTAAAGTATATTATTAAACTATATTATTAAGTATATTATTAAAGTATATTATTAAAGTATATTATTAAAGTATATTATTAAAGTATATTATTAAAGTATATTATTCAACTATATTATTCAACTATATTATTAAAGTATATTATTCAACTATATTATTCAACTATATTATTAAAGTATATTATTAAAGTATATTATTCAACTATATTATTAAAGTATATATATTCAACTATATTATTCAACTATATTATTAAAGTATATTATTAAAGTATATTATTCAACTATATTATTAAGTATATTATTAAGTATATTATTAAAGTATATTATTAAACTATATTATTAAGTATATTATTAAAGTATATTATTAAGTATATTATTAAGTATATTATTAAAGTATATTATTAAACTATATTATTAAGTATATTATTAAAGTATATTATTAAAGTATATTATTAAAGTATATTATTAAAGTATATTATTAAAGTATATTATTCAATTATATTATTAAAGTATATTATTAAACTATATTATTAAGTATATTATTAAAGTATATTATTAAAGTATATTATTAAGTATATTATTAAAGTATATTATTAAAGTATATTAATAAAGTATATTAATAAACTATATTATTAAAGTATATTTTTAAAGTATATTATTAAAGTATATTATTAAAGTATATTATTAAGTATATTATTAAACTATATTATTAAAGTATATTATTAAACTATATTATTAAAGTATATTATTAAAGTATATTATTAAAGTATATTATTAAACTATATTATTAAACTATATTATTAAGTATATTATTAAAGTATATTATTAAACTATATTATTAAACTATATTATTAAGTATATTATTAAGTATATTATTAAACTATATTATTAAACTATATTATTAAGTATATTATTAAACTATATTATTAAAGTATATTATTAAAGTATATTATTAAACTATATTATTCAACTATATTATTAAAGTATATTATTAAAGTATATTATTAAACTATATTATTAAACTATATTATTAAACTATATTATTAAACTATATTATTAAACTATATTATTAAGTATATTATTAAACTATATTATTAAGTATATTATTAAACTATATTATTAAACTATATTATTAAGTATATTATTAAACTATATTATTAAAGTATATTATTAAACTATATTATTAAACTATATTATTCAACTATATTATTAAAGTATATTATTAAAGTATATTATTAAACTATATTATTAAACTATATTATTAAACTATATTATTAAACTATATTATTAAGTATATTATTAAACTATATTATTAAACTATATTATTAAAGTATATTATTAAACTATATTATTAAACTATATTATTAAAGTATATTATTAAAGTATATTATTAAACTATATTATTAAACTATATTATTAAAGTATATTATTAAGTATATTATTAAACTATATTATTCAACTATATTATTAAACTATATTATTAAACTATATTATTAAACTATATTATTAAACTATATTATTAAACTATATTATTAAACTATATTATTAAACTATATTATTAAACTATATTATTAAAGTATATTATTAAAGTATATTATTAAACTATATTATTAAACTATATTATTCAACTATATTATTAAAGTATATTATTAAAGTATATTATTAAACTATATTATTAAACTATATTATTAAACTATATTATTAAAGTATATTATTAAGTATATTATTAAACTATATTATTAAAGTATATTATTAAAGTATATTATTAAAGTATATTATTAAAGTATATTATTAAACTATATTATTAAAGTATATTATTAAACTATATTATTAAACTATATTATTAAAGTATATTATTAAACTATATTATTAAACTATATTATTAAAGTATATTATTAAGTATATTATTAAAGTATATTATTAAAGTATATTATTAAACTATATTATTAAACTATATTATTAAGTATATTATTAAGTATATTATTAAAGTATATTATTAAAGTATATTATTAAACTATATTATTCAACTATATTATTAAAGTATATTATTAAAGTATATTATTAAAGTATATTATTAAACTATATTATTAAACTATATTATTAAAGTATATTATTAAGTATATTATTAAAGTATATTATTAAAGTATATTATTAAAGTATATTATTAAACTATATTATTAAACTATATTATTAAACTATATTATTAAGTATATTATTAAACTATATTATTAAAGTATATTATTAAACTATATTATTAAACTATATTATTCAACTATATTATTAAAGTATATTATTAAAGTATATTATTAAACTATATTATTAAACTATATTATTAAACTATATTATTAAACTATATTATTAAGTATATTATTAAACTATATTATTAAACTATATTATTAAAGTATATTATTAAAGTATATTATTAAACTATATTATTAAAGTATATTATTAAACTATATTATTAAACTATATTATTAAACTATATTATTAAGTATATTATTAAGTATATTATTAAACTATATTATTAAACTATATTATTAAGTATATTATTAAACTATATTATTAAACTATATTATTAAACTATATTATTAAACTATATTATTCAACTATATTATTAAACTATATTATTAAAATATATTATTAAACTATATTATTAAACTATATTATTAAACTATATTATTAAGTATATTATTAAGTATATTATTAAAGTATATTATTCAACTATATTATTCAACTATATTATTCAACTATATTATTAAAGTATATTATTAAAGTATATTATTAAACTATATTATTAAGTATATTATTAAGTATATTATTAAAGTATATTATTAAACTATATTATTAAGTATATTATTAAAGTATATTATTAAAGTATATTATTCAAGTATATTATTAAAGTATATTATTAAAGTATATTATTAAAGTATATTATTCAAGTATATTATTAAAGTATATTATTAAGTATATTATTAAACTATATTATTAAAGTATATTATTAAAGTATATTATTAAACTATATTATTCAACTATATTATTAAAGTATATTATTAAAGTATATTATTAAACTATATTATTAAACTATATTATTAAACTATATTATTAAAGTATATTATTAAGTATATTATTAAACTATATTATTAAACTATATTATTAAAGTATATTATTAAAGTATATTATTAAACTATATTATTAAACTATATTATTAAACTATATTATTAAACTATATTATTAAACTATATTATTAAACTATATTATTAAACTATATTATTAAGTATATTATTAAAGTATATTATTAAAGTATATTATTAAAGTATATTATTAAAGTATATTATTAAAGTATATTATTAAACTATATTATTAAAGTATATTATTAAACTATATTATTAAAGTATATTATTAAAGTATATTATTAAAGTATATTATTAAGTATATTATTAAAGTATATTATTAAAGTATATTATTAAACTATATTATTAAACTATATTATTAAACTATAGTATAAAGTATATTATTAAAGTATATTATTAAAGTATATTATTAAACTATATTATTAAAGTATATTATTAAAGTATATTATTAAACTATATTATTAAGTATATTATTAAGTATATTATTAAAGTATATTATTAAACTATATTATTAACTATATTATTAAAGTATATTATTAAAGTATATTATTCAACTATATTATTAAAGTATATTATTAAAGTATATTATTCAAGTATATTATTAAAGTATATTATTAAACTATAGTATAAAGTATATTATTAATGTATATTATTAAAGTATATTATTAAAGTATATTATTAAACTATATTATTAAAGTATATTATTAAACTATATTATTAAGTATATTATTAAACTATATTATTAAAGTATATTATTAAAGTATATTATTAAAGTATATTATTAAACTATATTATTAAGTATATTATTAAAGTATATTATTAAAGTATATTATTAAAGTATATTATTAAAGTATATTATTAAGTATATTATTAAAGTATATTATTAAAGGATATTATTAAAGGATATTATTCAACTATATTATTAAGTATATTATTAAAGTATATTATTAAACTATATTATTAAGTATATTATTAAAGTATATTATTCAACTATATTATTCAACTATATTATTAAAGTATATTATTAAAGTATATTATTAAACTATATTATTAAGTATATTATTAAGTATATTATTAAAGTATATTATTCAACTATATTATTCAACTATATTATTAAAGTATATTATTAAAGTATATTATTAAACTATATTATTAAGTATATTATTAAGTATATTATTAAAGTATATTATTAAACTATATTATTAAGTATATTATTAAAGTATATTATTCAAGTATATTATTCAAGTATATTATTAAAGTATATTATTAAAGTATATTATTAAAGTATATTATTCAAGTATATTATTAAAGTATATTATTAAAGTATATTATTAAGTATATTATTAAAGTATATTATTAAAGTATATTATTAAGTATATTATTAAACTATATTATTAAAGTATATTAATAAAGTATATTAATAAACTATATTATTAAAGTATATTTTTAAAGTATATTATTAAAGTATATTATTAAGTATATTATTAAACTATATTATTAAACTATATTATTAAACTATATTATTAAACTATATTATTAAGTATATTATTAAGTATATTATTAAACTATATTATTAAAGTATATTATTAAGTATATTATTAAACTATATTATTAAAGTATATTATTAAAGTATATTATTAAACTATATTATTCAACTATATTATTAAAGTATATTATTAAAGTATATTATTAAACTATATTATTAAAGTATATTATTAAGTATATTATTAAACTATATTATTAAAGTATATTATTAAACTATATTATTAAAGTATATTATTAAACTATATTATTAAAGTATATTATTATACTATATTATTAAACTATATTATTAAACTATATTATTAAACTATATTATTAAGTATATTATTAAGTATATTATTAAACTATATTATTAAACTATATTATTAAGTATATTATTAAACTATATTATTAAAGTATATTATTAAAGTATATTATTAAAGTATATTATTCAACTATATTATTAAAGTATATTATTAAAGTATATTATTAAAGTATATTATTAAACTATATTATTAAACTATATTATTAAAGTATATTATTAAGTATATTATTAAAGTATATTATTAAAGTATATTATTAAAGTATATTATTAAAGTATATTATTAAACTATATTATTAAACTATATTATTAAACTATATTATTAAGTATATTATTAAACTATATTATTAAAGTATATTATTAAACTATATTATTAAACTATATTATTCAACTATATTATTAAAGTATATTATTAAACTATATTATTAAACTATATTATTAAACTATATTATTAAACTATATTATTAAGTATATTATTAAACTATATTATTAAACTATATTATTAAACTATATTATTAAAGTATATTATTAAAGTATATTATTAAACTATATTATTAAAGTATATTATTAAACTATATTATTAAACTATATTATTAAACTATATTATTAAGTATATTATTAAGTATATTATTAAACTATATTATTAAACTATATTATTAAGTATATTATTAAACTATATTATTAAACTATATTATTAAACTATATTATTAAACTATATTATTCAACTATATTATTAAACTATATTATTAAAATATATTATTAAACTATATTATTAAACTATATTATTAAGTATATTATTAAGTATATTATTAAAGTATATTATTCAACTATATTATTCAACTATATTATTCAACTATATTATTAAAGTATATTATTAAAGTATATTATTAAACTATATTATTAAGTATATTATTAAGTATATTATTAAAGTATATTATTAAACTATATTATTAAGTATATTATTAAAGTATATTATTAAAGTATATTATTCAAGTATATTATTAAAGTATATTATTAAAGTATATTATTAAAGTATATTATTCAAGTATATTATTAAAGTATATTATTAAAGTATATTATTAAGTATATTATTAAAGTATATTATTAAAGTATATTATTAAGTATATTATTAAACTATATTATTAAAGTATATTAATAAAGTATATTAATAAACTATATTATTAAAGTATATTTTTAAAGTATATTATTAAAGTATATTATTAAGTATATTATTAAACTATATTATTAAACTATATTATTAAACTATATTATTAAGTATATTATTAAGTATATTATTAAACTATATTATTAAAGTATATTATTAAGTATATTATTAAACTATATTATTAAAGTATATTATTAAAGTATATTATTAAACTATATTATTCAACTATATTATTAAAGTATATTATTAAAGTATATTATTAAACTATATTATTAAACTATATTATTAAAGTATATTATTAAGTATATTATTAAACTATATTATTAAAGTATATTATTAAACTATATTATTAAAGTATATTATTAAACTATATTATTAAAGTATATTATTAAACTATATTATTAAACTATATTATTAAACTATATTATTAAGTATATTATTAAGTATATTATTAAACTATATTATTAAACTATATTATTAAGTATATTATTAAACTATATTATTAAAGTATATTATTAAAGTATATTATTAAAGTATATTATTAAACTATATTATTCAACTATATTATTAAAGTATATTATTAAAGTATATTATTAAAGTATATTATTAAACTATATTATTAAACTATATTATTAAAGTATATTATTAAGTATATTATTAAAGTATATTATTAAAGTATATTATTAAAGTATATTATTAAAGTATATTATTAAAGTATATTATTAAACTATATTATTAAACTATATTATTAAGTATATTATTAAACTATATTAATAAACTATATTATTAAACTATATTATTAAACTATATTATTCAACTATATTATTAAAGTATATTATTAAAGTATATTATTAAACTATATTATTAAACTATATTATTAAACTATATTATTAAACTATATTATTAAGTATATTATTAAACTATATTATTAAACTATATTATTAAACTATATTATTAAAGTATATTATTAAAGTATATTATTAAACTATATTATTAAAGTATATTATTAAAGTATATTATTAAACTATATTATTAAACTATATTATTAAACTATATTATTAAGTATATTATTAAGTATATTATTAAACTATATTATTAAACTATATTATTAAGTATATTATTAAACTATATTATTAAACTATATTATTAAACTATATTATTAAACTATATTATTCAACTATATTATTAAACTATATTATTAAACTATATTATTAAACTATATTATTAAACTATATTATTAAACTATATTATTAAAGTATATTATTAAGTATATTATTAAACTATATTATTAAACTATATTATTAAACTATATTATTAAAGTATATTATTAAAGTATATTATTAAACTATATTATTAAACTATATTATTAAAGTATATTATTAAACTATATTATTAAAGTATATTATTAAAGTATATTATTAAGTATATTATTAAAGTATATTATTAAAGTATATTATTAAACTATATTATTAAACTATATTATTAAGTATATTATTAAGTATATTATTAAAGTATATTATTCAACTATATTATTCAACTATATTATTAAAGTATATTATTCAACTATATTATTCAACTATATTATTAAAGTATATTATTAAAGTATATTATTCAACTATATTATTAAGTATATTATTAAGTATATTATTAAAGTATATTATTAAACTATATTATTAAGTATATTATTAAAGTATATTATTAAAGTATATTATTAAAGTATATTATTAAAGTATATTATTCAAGTATATTATTCAAGTATATTATTAAACTATATTATTAAGTATATTATTAAAGTATATTATTAAAGTATATTATTAAGTATATTATTAAAGTATATTATTAAAGTATATTAATAAAGTATATTAATAAACTATATTATTAAAGTATATTTTTAAAGTATATTATTAAAGTATATTATTAAAGTATATTATTAAGTATATTATTAAACTATATTATTAAACTATATTATTAAACTATATTATTAAAGTATATTATTAAAGTATATTATTAAACTATATTATTAAACTATATTATTAAACTATATTATTAAGTATATTATTAAAGTATATTATTAAACTATATTATTAAACTATATTATTAAGTATATTATTAAGTATATTATTAAACTATATTATTAAACTATATTATTAAGTATATTATTAAACTATATTATTAAAGTATATTATTAAAGTATATTATTAAACTATATTATTCAACTATATTATTAAAGTATATTATTAAAGTATATTATTAAACTATATTATTAAACTATATTATTAAAGTATATTATTAAAGTATATTATTAAGTATATTATTAAACTATATTATTAAAGTATATTATTAAAGTATATTATTAAAGTATATTATTAAAGTATATTATTAAAGTATATTATTAAAGTATATTATTAAAGTATATTATTAAACTATATTATTAAACTATATTATTAAGTATATTATTAAGTATATTATTAAAGTATATTATTAAAGTATATTATTAAGTATATTATTAAACTATATTATTAAACTATATTATTAAAGTATATTATTAAACTATATTATTCAACTATATTATTAAAGTATATTATTAAAGTATATTATTAAACTATATTATTAAACTATATTATAAAACTATATTATTAAGTATATTATTAAGTATATTATTAAACTATATTATTAAACTATATTATTAAGTATATTATTAAACTATATTATTAAAGTATATTATTAAAGTATATTATTAAAGTATATTATTAAACTATATTATTCAACTATATTATTAAAGTATATTATTAAAGTATATTATTAAAGTATATTATTAAACTATATTATTAAACTATATTATTAAAGTATATTATTAAAGTATATTATTAAAGTATATTATTAAAGTATATTATTAAAGTATATTATTAAACTATATTATTAAACTATATTATTAAACTATATTATTAAGTATATTATTAAACTATATTATTAAAGTATATTATTAAACTATATTATTAAACTATATTATTCAACTATATTATTAAACTATATTATTAAACTATATTATTAAACTATATTATTAAACTATATTATTAAGTATATTATTAAACTATATTATTAAACTATATTATTAAACTATATTATTAAAGTATATTATTAAACTATATTATTAAACTATATTATTAAGTATATTATTAAACTATATTATTAAACTATATTATTAAACTATATTATTAAACTATATTATTAAGTATATTATTAAACTATATTATTAAACTATATTATTAAACTATATTATTAAACTATATTATTAAACTATATTATTAAAGTATATTATTAAAGTATATTATTAAACTATATTATTAAAGTATATTATTAAACTATATTATTAAACTATATTATTAAACTATATTATTAAGTATATTATTAAGTATATTATTAAACTATATTATTAAACTATATTATTAAGTATATTATTAAACTATATTATTAAACTATATTATTAAACTATATTATTAAACTATATTATTCAACTATATTATTAAACTATATTATTAAACTATATTATTAAACTATATTATTAAACTATATTATTAAACTATATTATTAAAGTATATTATTAAGTATATTATTAAACTATATTATTAAACTATATTATTAAACTATATTATTAAAGTATATTATTAAAGTATATTATTAAACTATATTATTAAACTATATTATTCAACTATATTATTAAAGTATATTATTAAAGTATATTATTAAACTATATTATTAAACTATATTATTAAACTATATTATTAAAGTATATTATTAAGTATATTATTAAACTATATTATTAAAGTATATTATTAAAGTATATTATTAAAGTATATTATTAAAGTATATTATTAAACTATATTATTAAACTATATTATTAAAGTATATTATTAAACTATATTATTAAAGTATATTATTAAAGTATATTATTAAGTATATTATTAAAGTATATTATTAAACTATATTATTAAAGTATATTATTAAAGTATATTATTAAGTATATTATTAAGTATATTATTAAAGTATATTATTCAACTATATTATTCAACTATATTATTAAAGTATATTATTCAACTATATTATTCAACTATATTATTAAAGTATATTATTAAGTATATTATTAAAGTATATTATTAAAGTATATTATTAAGTATATTATTAAAGTATATTATTAAAGTATATTAATAAAGTATATTAATAAACTATATTATTAAAGTATATTTTTAAAGTATATTATTAAAGTATATTATTAAAGTATATTATTAAGTATATTATTAAACTATATTATTAAAGTATATTATTAAACTATATTATTAAAGTATATTATTAAAGTATATTATTAAAGTATATTATTAAACTATATTATTAAACTATATTATTAAGTATATTATTAAAGTATATTATTAAACTATATTATTAAACTATATTATTAAGTATATTATTAAGTATATTATTAAACTATATTATTAAACTATATTATTAAACTATATTATTAAGTATATTATTAAACTATATTATTAAACTATATTATTAAACTATATTATTAAAGTATATTATTAAAGTATATTATTAAACTATATTATTAAAGTATATTATTAAACTATATTATTAAACTATATTATTAAACTATATTATTAAGTATATTATTAAGTATATTATTAAACTATATTATTAAACTATATTATTAAGTATATTATTAAAGTATATTATTAAAGTATATTATTAAAGTATATTATTAAAGTATATTATTAAAGTATATTATTAAAGTATATTATTAAAGTATATTATTAAACTATATTATTAAGTATATTATTAAGTATATTATTAAAGTATATTATTAAAGTATATTATTAAGTATATTATTAAACTATATTATTAAAGTATATTATTAAAGTATATTATTAAACTATATTATTCAACTATATTATTAAAGTATATTATTAAAGTATATTATTAAACTATATTATTAAACTATATTATTAAACTATATTATTAAAGTATATTATTAAGTATATTATTAAACTATATTATTAAACTATATTATTAAACTATATTATTAAAGTATATTATTAAAGTATATTATTAAACTATATTATTAAAGTATATTATTAAACTATATTATTAAACTATATTATTAAACTATATTATTAAACTATATTATTAAGTATATTATTAAAGTATATTATTAAAGTATATTATTAAAGTATATTATTAAAGTATATTATTAAAGTATATTATTAAAGTATATTATTAAACTATATTATTAAAGTATATTATTAAACTATATTATTAAAGTATATTATTAAACTATATTATTAAACTATATTATTAAGTATATTATTAAAGTATATTATTAAAGTATATTATTAAACTATATTATTAAACTATATTATTAAACTATATTATTAAACTATATTATTAAACTATAGTATAAAGTATATTATTAAAGTATATTATTAAAGTATATTATTAAACTATATTATTAAAGTATATTATTAAAGTATATTATTAAACTATATTATTAAGTATATTATTAAGTATATTATTAAAGTATATTATTAAACTATATTATTAACTATATTATTAAAGTATATTATTAAAGTATATTATTCAACTATATTATTAAAGTATATTATTAAAGTATATTATTAAGTATATTATTAAAGTATATTATTAAAGGATATTATTTAAGGATATTATTCAACTATATTATTAAGTATATTATTAAAGTATATTATTAAACTATATTATTAAGTATATTATTAAAGTATATTATTCAACTATATTATTCAACTATATTATTAAAGTATATTATTAAAGTATATTATTAAACTATATTATTAAGTATATTATTAAGTATATTATTAAAGTATATTATTCAACTATATTATTCAACTATATTATTCAACTATATTATTAAAGTATATTATTAAAGTATATTATTAAACTATATTATTAAGTATATTATTAAGTATATTATTAAAGTATATTATTAAACTATATTATTAAGTATATTATTAAAGTATATTATTAAAGTATATTATTCAAGTATATTATTAAAGTATATTATTAAAGTATATTATTAAAGTATATTATTCAAGTATATTATTAAAGTATATTATTAAAGTATATTATTAAGTATATTATTAAAGTATATTATTAAAGTATATTATTAAGTATATTATTAAACTATATTATTAAAGTATATTAATAAAGTATATTAATAAACTATATTATTAAAGTATATTTTTAAAGTATATTATTAAAGTATATTATTAAGTATATTATTAAACTATATTATTAAACTATATTATTAAACTATATTATTAAACTATATTATTAAGTATATTATTAAGTATATTATTAAACTATATTATTAAAGTATATTATTAAGTATATTATTAAACTATATTATTAAGTATATTATTAAGTATATTATTAAACTATATTATTAAAGTATATTATTAAGTATATTATTAAACTATATTATTAAAGTATATTATTAAAGTATATTATTAAACTATATTATTCAACTATATTATTAAAGTATATTATTAAAGTATATTATTAAACTATATTATTAAACTATATTATTAAAGTATATTATTAAGTATATTATTAAACTATATTATTAAAGTATATTATTAAACTATATTATTAAAGTATATTATTAAACTATATTATTAAAGTATATTATTAAACTATATTTTTAAACTATATTATTAAACTATATTATTAAACTATATTATTAAGTATATTATTAAGTATATTATTAAACTATATTATTAAACTATATTATTAAGTATATTATTAAACTATATTATTAAAGTATATTATTAAAGTATATTATTAAACTATATTATTAAACTATATTATTCAACTATATTATTAAAGTATATTATTAAAGTATATTATTAAAGTATATTATTAAACTATATTATTAAACTATATTATTAAAGTATATTATTAAGTATATTATTAAAGTATATTATTAAAGTATATTATTAAAGTATATTATTAAAGTATATTATTAAAGTATATTATTAAACTATATTATTAAACTATATTATTAAAGTATATTATTAAAGTATATTATTAAGTATATTATTAAAGTATATTATTAAAGTATATTATTAAACTATATTATTAAACTATATTATTAAGTATATTATTAAGTATATTATTAAAGTATATTATTCAACTATATTATTCAACTATATTATTAAAGTATATTATTAAAGTATATTATTCAACTATATTATTAAGTATATTATTAAGTATATTATTAAAGTATATTATTAAACTATATTATTCAACTATATTATTAAAGTATATTATTAAAGTATATTATTAAACTATATTATTAAACTATATTATTAAACTATATTATTAAACTATATTATTAAGTATATTATTAAACTATATTATTAAAGTATATTATTAAAGTATATTATTAAAGTATATTATTAAAGTATATTATTAAAGTATATTATTAAGTATATTATTAAACTATATTATTAAACTATATTATTAAGTATATTATTAAACTATATTATTAAAGTATATTATTAAAGTATATTATTAAACTATATTATTCAACTATATTATTAAAGTATATTATTAAGTATATTATTAAGTATATTATTAAACTATATTATTAAACTATATTATTAAGTATATTATTAAACTATATTATTAAAGTATATTATTAAAGTATATTATTAAACTATATTATTCAACTATATTATTAAAGTATATTATTAAAGTATATTATTAAACTATATTATTAAACTATATTATTAAAGTATATTATTAAAGTATATTATTAAGTATATTATTAAACTATATTATTAAAGTATATTATTAAAGTATATTATTAAAGTATATTATTAAAGTATATTATTAAACTATATTATTAAACTATATTATTAAACTATATTATTAAGTATATTATTAAAGTATATTATTAAACTATATTATTAAACTATATTATTAAACTATATTATTAAAGTATATTATTAAAGTATATTATTAAAGTATATTATTAAAGTATATTATTAAAGTATATTATTAAACTATATTATTAAAGTATATTATTAAACTATATTATTAAAGTATATTATTAAAGTATATTATTAAGTATATTATTAAAGTATATTATTAAAGTATATTATTAAACTATATTATTAAAGTATATTATTAAACTATATTATTAAACTATATTATTAAACTATAGTATAAAGTATATTATTAAAGTATATTATTAAAGTATATTATTAAAGTATATTATTAAAGTATATTATTAAACTATATTATTAAACTATATTATTAAACTATATTATTAAGTATATTATTAAAGTATATTATTAAACTATATTATTAAGTATATTATTAAGTATATTATTAAAGTATATTATTAAACTATATTATTAACTATATTATTAAAGTATATTATTAAAGTATATTATTAAAGTATATTATTCAACTATATTATTAAAGTATATTATTAAAGTATATTATTCAAGTATATTATTAAAGTATATTATTAAACTATATTATTAAACTATATTATTAAGTATATTATTAAAGTATATTATTAAAGTATATTATTAAAGTATATTATTAAAGTATATTATTAAAGTATATTATTAAGTATATTATTAAACTATATTATTAAAGTATATTATTAAACTATATTATTAAAGTATATTATTAAGTATATTATTAAACTATATTATTAAAGTATATTATTAAAGTATATTATTAAACTATATTATTCAACTATATTATTAAAGTATATTATTAAAGTATATTATTAAACTATATTATTAAACTATATTATTAAACTATATTATTAAGTATATTATTAAACTATATTATTAAAGTATATTATTAAACTATATTATTAAAGTATATTATTAAACTATATTATTAAAGTATATTATTAAACTATATTATTAAACTATATTATTAAACTATATTATTAAACTATATTATTAAGTATATTATTAAGTATATTATTAAACTATATTATTAAACTATATTATTAAGTATATTATTAAACTATATTATTAAAGTATATTATTAAAGTATATTATTAAAGTATATTATTAAACTATATTATTCAACTATATTATTAAAGTATATTATTAAAGTATATTATTAAAGTATATTATTAAACTATATTATTAAAGTATATTATTAAAGTATATTATTAAGTATATTATTAAAGTATATTATTAAACTATATTATTAAACTATATTATTAAACTATATTATTAAACTATATTATTAAACTATAGTATAAAGTATATTATTAAAGTATATTATTAAAGTATATTATTAAGTATATTATTAAACTATATTATTAAACTATATTATTAAACTATATTATTAAACTATATTATTAAACTATAGTATAAAGTATATTATTAAAGTATATTATTAAACTATATTATTAAACTATATTATTAAACTATATTATTAAACTATATTATTAAACTATATTATTAAGTATATTATTAAAGTATATTATTAAACTATATTATTAAGTATATTATTAAGTATATTATTAAAGTATATTATTAAACTATATTATTAACTATATTATTAAAGTATATTATTAAAGTATATTATTAAAGTATATTATTCAACTATATTATTAAAGTATATTATTAAAGTATATTATTCAAGTATATTATTAAAGTATATTATTAAAGTATATTATTAAAGTATATTATTAAGTATATTATTAAACTATATTATTAAAGTATATTATTAAAGTATATTATTAAAGTATATTATTAAAGTATATTAATAAACTATATTATTAAAGTATATTTTTAAAGTATATTATTAAAGTATATTATTAAGTATATTATTAAACTATATTATTAAACTATATTATTAAACTATATTATTAAACTATATTATTAAGTATATTATTAAGTATATTATTAAACTATATTATTAAAGTATATTATTAAGTATATTATTAAACTATATTATTAAAGTATATTATTAAAGTATATTATTAAAGTATATTATTCAACTATATTATTAAAGTATATTATTAAAGTATATTATTAAAGTATATTATTAAACTATATTATTAAAGTATATTATTAAGTATATTATTAAACTATATTATTAAACTATATTATTAAACTATATTATTAAAGTATATTATTAAACTATATTATTAAAGTATATTATTAAACTATATTATTAAACTATATTATTAAGTATATTATTAAGTATATTATTAAACTATATTATTAAGTATATTATTAAACTATATTATTAAAGTATATTATTAAAGTATATTATTAAAGTATATTATTAAACTATATTATTCAACTATATTATTAAAGTATATTATTAAACTATATTATTAAAGTATATTATTAAACTATATTATTAAACTATATTATTAAACTATATTATTAAGTATATTATTAAGTATATTATTAAACTATATTATTAAACTATATTATTAAGTATATTATTAAACTATATTATTAAAGTATATTATTAAAGTATATTATTAAAGTATATTATTAAACTATATTATTAAACTATATTATTAAAGTATATTATTAAACTATATTATTAAAGTATATTATTAAACTATATTATTAAAGTATATTATTAAACTATATTATTAAACTATATTATTAAACTATATTATTAAACTATATTATTAAGTATATTATTAAGTATATTATTAAAGTATATTATTAAAGTATATTATTAAAGTATATTATTAAACTATATTATTAAAGTATATTATTAAGTATATTATTAAAGTATATTATTAAAGTATATTATTAAAGTATATTATTAAAGTATATTATTAAACTATATTATTAAACTATATTATTAAACTATATTATTAAACTATATTATTAAAGTATATTATTAAGTATATTATTAAAGTATATTATTGAAGTATATTATTAAACTATATTATTAAAGTATATTATTAAGTATATTATTAAGTATATTATTAAAGTATATTATTCAACTATATTATTCAACTATATTATTAAAGTATATTATTAAAGTATATTATTCAACTATATTATTAAGTATATTATTAAGTATATTATTAAAGTATATTATTAAACTATATTATTCAACTATATTATTAAAGTATATTATTAAAGTATATTATTAAACTATATTATTAAACTATATTATTAAACTATATTATTAAACTATATTATTAAGTATATTATTAAACTATATTATTAAAGTATATTATTAAAGTATATTATTAAAGTATATTATTAAAGTATATTATTAAACTATATTATTAAACTATATTATTAAACTATATTATTAAGTATATTATTAAACTATATTATTAAACTATATTATTAAGTATATTATTAAACTATATTATTAAAGTATATTATTAAACTATATTATTCAACTATATTATTAAAGTATATTATTAAACTATATTATTAAACTATATTATTAAACTATATTATTAAACTATATTATTAAAGTATATTATTAAGTATATTATTAAACTATATTATTAAAGTATATTATTAAACTATATTATTAAAGTATATTATTAAAGTATATTATTAAACTATATTATTAAACTATATTATTAAACTATATTATTAAGTATATTATTAAAGTATATTATTAAACTATATTATTAAACTATATTATTAAACTATATTATTAAACTATATTATTCAACTATATTATTAAAGTATATTATTAAAGTATATTATTAAACTATATTATTAAACTATATTATTAAACTATATTATTAAACTTTATTATTAAACTATATTATTAAAGTATATTATTAAGTATATTATTAAACTATATTATTAAACTATATTATTAAACTATATTATTAAACTATATTATTAAGTATATTATTAAGTATATTATTAAACTATATTATTAAACTATATTATTAAGTATATTATTAAACTATATTATTAAAGTATATTATTAAAGTATATTATTAAACTATATTATTCAACTATATTATTAAAGTATATTATTAAAGTATATTATTAAACTATATTATTAAACTATATTATTAAACTATATTATTAAACTATATTATTAAAGTATATTATTAAGTATATTATTAAACTATATTATTAAAGTATATTATTAAACTATATTATTAAAGTATATTATTAAAGTATATTATTAAACTATATTATTAAACTATATTATTAAACTATATTATTAAGTATATTATTAAACTATATTATTAAAGTATATTATTAAACTATATTATTAAACTATATTATTAAACTATATTATTAAACTATAGTATAAAGTATATTATTAAAGTATATTATTAAAGTATATTATTAAACTATATTATTAAACTATATTATTAAACTATATTATTAAACTATATTATTAAGTATATTATTAAAGTATATTATTAAACTATATTATTAAGTATATTATTAAGTATATTATTAAAGTATATTATTAAACTATATTATTAACTATATTATTAAAGTATATTATTAAAGTATATTATTAAAGTATATTATTCAACTATATTATTAAAGTATATTATTAAAGTATATTATTCAAGTATATTATTAAAGTATATTATTCAACTATATTATTAAACTATATTATTAAGTATATTATTAAACTATATTATTAAACTATATTATTAAACTATATTATTAAAGTATATTATTAAACTATATTATTAAAGTATATTATTAAGTATATTATTAAACTATATTATTAAAGTATATTATTAAAGTATATTATTAAAGTATATTATTAAAGTATATTATTAAGTATATTATTAAAGTATATTATTAAAGGATATTATTAAAGGATATTATTCAACTATATTATTAAGTATATTATTAAAGTATATTATTAAACTATATTATTAAGTATATTATTAAAGTATATTATTCAACTATATTATTCAACTATATTATTAAAGTATATTATTAAAGTATATTATTAAACTATATTATTAAGTATATTATTAAGTATATTATTAAAGTATATTATTCAACTATATTATTAAAGTATATTATTAAAGTATATTATTAAACTATATTATTAAGTATATTATTATGTATATTATTAAAGTATATTATTAAACTATATTATTAAGTATATTATTAAACTATATTATTAAAGTATATTATTAAAGTATATTATTAAACTATATTATTCAACTATATTATTAAAGTATATTATTAAAGTATATTATTAAACTATATTATTAAACTATATTATTAAACTATATTATTAAACTATATTATTAAAGTATATTATTAAGTATATTATTAAACTATATTATTAAAGTATATTATTAAACTATATTATTAAAGTATATTATTAAAGTATATTATTAAACTATATTATTAAACTATATTATTAAACTATATTATTAAACTATATTATTAAGTATATTATTAAAGTATATTATTAAAGTATATTATTAAACTATATTATTAAACTATATTATTAAACTATATTATTAAAGTATATTATTAAAGTATAATATTAAAGTATATTATTAAACTATATTATTAAACTATATTATTAAACTATATTATTAAAGTATATTATTAAAGTATATTATTAAGTATATTATTAAAGTATATTATTAAAGTATATTATTAAACTATATTATTAAACTATATTATTAAACTATATTATTAAACTATAGTATAAAGTATATTATTAAAGTATATTATTAAAGTATATTATTAAACTATATTATTAAACTATATTATTAAACTATATTATTAAACTATATTATTAAGTATATTATTAAACTATATTATTAAACTATATTATTAAGTATATTATTAAGTATATTATTAAAGTATATTATTAAACTATATTATTAACTATATTATTAAAGTATATTATTAAAGTATATTATTAAAGTATATTATTCAACTATATTATTAAAGTATATTATTAAAGTATATTATTCAAGTATATTATTAAAGTATATTATTAAACTATATTATTAAACTATATTATTAAGTATATTATTAAACTATATTATTAAACTATATTATTAAAGTATATTATTAAACTATATTATTAAAGTATATTATTAAACTATATTATTCAACTATATTATTAAAGTATATTATTAAACTATATTATTAAACTATATTATTAAACTATATTATTAAACTATATTATTAAAGTATATTATTAAGTATATTATTAAACTATATTATTAAAGTATATTATTAAACTATATTATTAAAGTATATTATTAAAGTATATTATTAAACTATATTATTAAACTATATTATTAAACTATATTATTAAGTATATTATTAAAGTATATTATTAAACTATATTATTAAACTATATTATTAAACTATATTATTAAACTATATTATTCAACTATATTATTAAAGTATATTATTAAAGTATATTATTAAACTATATTATTAAACTATATTATTAAACTATATTATTAAACTATATTATTAAAGTATATTATTAAGTATATTATTAAACTATATTATTAAACTATATTATGAAACTATATTATTAAACTATATTATTAAGTATATTATTAAGTATATTATTAAACTATATTATTAAACTATATTATTAAGTATATTATTAAACTATATTATTAAAGTATATTATTAAAGTATATTATTAAACTATATTATTCAACTATATTATTAAAGTATATTATTAAACTATATTATTAAACTATATTATTAAACTATATTATTAAAGTATATTATTAAGTATATTATTAAACTATATTATTAAAGTATATTATTAAACTATATTATTAAAGTATATTATTAAAGTATATTATTAAACTATATTATTAAACTATATTATTAAACTATATTATTAAACTATATTATTAAGTATATTATTAAAGTATATTATTAAACTATATTATTAAACTATATTATTAAACTATATTATTAAACTATATTATTAAAGTATATTATTAAAGTATATTATTAAAGTATATTATTAAACTATATTATTAAACTATATTATTAAACTATATTATTAAAGTATATTATTAAAGTATATTATTAAGTATATTATTAAAGTATATTATTAAAGTATATTATTAAACTATATTATTAAACTATATTATTAAACTATATTATTAAACTATAGTATAAAGTATATTATTAAAGTATATTATTAAAGTATATTATTAAACTATATTATTAAACTATATTATTAAACTATATTATTAAACTATATTATTAAGTATATTATTAAAGTATATTATTAAACTATATTATTAAGTATATTATTAAGTATATTATTAAAGTATATTATTAAACTATATTATTAACTATATTATTAAAGTATATTATTAAAGTATATTATTAAAGTATATTATTCAACTATATTATTAAAGTATATTATTAAAGTATATTATTCAAGTATATTATTAAAGTATATTATTAAACTATATTATTAAACTATATTATTAAGTATATTATTAAACTATATTATTAAACTATATTATTAAACTATATTATTAAAGTATATTATTAAAGTATATTATTAAAGTATATTATTAAGTATATTATTAAACTATATTATTAAAGTATATTATTAAAGTATATTATTAAAGTATATTATTAAAGTATATTATTAAGTATATTATTAAAGTATATTATTAAAGGATATTATTAAAGGATATTATTCAACTATATTATTAAGTATATTATTAAAGTATATTATTAAACTATATTATTAAGTATATTATTAAAGTATATTATTCAACTATATTATTCAACTATATTATTAAAGTATATTATTAAAGTATATTATTAAACTATATTATTAAGTATATTATTAAGTATATTATTAAAGTATATTATTCAACTATATTATTAAAGTATATTATTAAAGTATATTATTAAACTATATTATTAAGTATATTATTATGTATATTATTAAAGTATATTATTAAACTATATTATTAAGTATATTATTAAACTATATTATTAAAGTATATTATTAAAGTATATTATTAAACTATATTATTCAACTATATTATTAAAGTATATTATTAAAGTATATTATTAAACTATATTATTAAACTATATTATTAAACTATATTATTAAACTATATTATTAAAGTATATTATTAAGTATATTATTAAACTATATTATTAAAGTATATTATTAAACTATATTATTAAAGTATATTATTAAAGTATATTATTAAACTATATTATTAAACTATATTATTAAACTATATTATTAAACTATATTATTAAGTATATTATTAAAGTATATTATTAAAGTATATTATTAAACTATATTATTAAACTATATTATTAAACTATATTATTAAAGTATATTATTAAAGTATATTATTAAAGTATATTATTAAACTATATTATTAAACTATATTATTAAACTATATTATTAAAGTATATTATTAAAGTATATTATTAAGTATATTATTAAAGTATATTATTAAAGTATATTATTAAACTATATTATTAAACTATATTATTAAACTATATTATTAAACTATAGTATAAAGTATATTATTAAAGTATATTATTAAAGTATATTATTAAAGTATATTATTAAACTATATTATTAAACTATATTATTAAACTATATTATTAAACTATATTATTAAGTATATTATTAAAGTATATTATTAAACTATATTATTAAGTATATTATTAAGTATATTATTAAAGTATATTATTAAACTATATTATTAACTATATTATTAAAGTATATTATTAAAGTATATTATTAAAGTATATTATTCAACTATATTATTAAAGTATATTATTAAAGTATATTATTCAAGTATATTATTAAAGTATATTATTAAACTATATTATTAAACTATATTATTAAGTATATTATTAAAGTATATTATTAAAGTATATTATTAAAGTATATTATTAAAGTATATTATTAAAGTATATTATTAAGTATATTATTAAACTATATTATTAAAGTATATTATTAAAGTATATTATTAAAGTATATTATTAAAGTATATTATTAAAGTATATTATTAAGTATATTATTAAAGTATATTATTAAAGGATATTATTAAAGGATATTATTCAACTATATTATTAAGTATATTATTAAAGTATATTATTAAACTATATTATTAAGTATATTATTAAAGTATATTATTCAACTATATTATTCAACTATATTATTAAAGTATATTATTAAAGTATATTATTAAACTATATTATTAAGTATATTATTAAGTATATTATTAAAGTATATTATTCAACTATATTATTCAACTATATTATTAAAGTATATTATTAAACTATATTATTAAGTATATTATTAAGTATATTATTAAAGTATATTATTAAACTATATTATTAAGTATATTATTAAAGTATATTATTAAACTATATTATTAAGTATATTATTAAGTATATTATTAAAGTATATTATTAAACTATATTATTAAGTATATTATTAAAGTATATTATTAAAGTATATTATTCAAGTATATTATTAAAGTATATTATTAAAGTATATTATTAAAGTATATTATTCAAGTATATTATTAAAGTATATTATTAAACTATATTATTAAGTATATTATTAAAGTATATTATTAAAGTATATTATTAAGTATATTATTAAAGTATATTATTCAAGTATATTATTAAAGTATATTATTAAACTATATTATTAAACTATATTATTAAGTATATTATTAAACTATATTATTAAGTATATTATTAAAGTATATTATTAAAGTATATTATTAAAGTATATTATTAAACTATATTATTCAACTATATTATTAAACTATATTATTAAACTATATTATTAAACTATATTATTAAACTATATTATTAAACTATATTATTAAACTATATTATTAAACTATATTATTCAACTATATTATTAAAGTATATTATTAAAGTATATTATTAAAGTATATTATTAAAGTATATTATAAAGTATATTATTAAAGTATATTATTAAAGTATATTATTAAAGTATATTATTAAACTATATTATTAAACTATATTATTAAACTATATTATTAAAGTATATTATTAAACTATATTATTAAAGTATATTATTAAAGTATATTATTAAAGTATATTATTAAGTATATTATTAAAGTATATTATTAAACTATATTATTAAACTATAGTATAAAGTATATTATTAAAGTATATTATTAAAGTATATTATTAAAGTATATTATTAAAGTATATTATTAAAGTATATTATTAAAGTATATTATTAAGTATATTATTAAGTATATTATTAAAGTATATTATTAAACTATATTATTAACTATATTATTAAAGTATATTATTCAACTATATTATTAAAGTATATTATTAAAGTATATTATTAAAGTATATTATTCAAGTATATTATTAAAGTATATTATTAAACTATATTATTAAAGTATATTAATAAAGTATATTAATAAACTATATTATTAAAGTATATTATTAAAGTATATTATTAAAGTATATTATTAAACTATATTATTAAACTATATTATTAAACTATATTATTAAACTATATTATTAAACTATAGTATAAAGTATATTATTAAAGTATATTATTAAAGTATATTGTTAAAGTATATTATTAAAGTATATTATTAAAGTATATTATTAAACTATATTATTAACTATATTATTAAAGTATATTATTAAAGTATATTATTAAAGTATATTATTAAACTATATTATTAAAGTATATTATTAAAGTATATTATTATACTATATTATTAAACTATATTATTAAAGTATATTATTCAAGTATATTATTAAAGTATATTATTAAAGTATATTATTAAAGTATATTATTAAACTATATTATTAAACTATATTATTAAAGTATATTATTAAACTATATTATTAAACTATATTATTAAACTATATTATTAAGTATATTATTAAAGTATATTATTAAACTATATTATTAAACTATATTATTAAGTATATTATTAAGTATATTATTAAAGTATATTATTAAACTATATTATTAACTATATTATTAAAGTATATTATTAAAGTATATTATTCAACTATATTATTAAAGTATATTATTAAAGTATATTATTAAAGTATATTATTCAAGTATATTATTAAACTATATTATTCAACTATATTATTAAAGTATATTATTAAGTATATTATTAAACTATATTATTAAAGTATATTATTAAAGTATATTATTAAACTATATTATTCAACTATATTATTAAAGTATATTATTAAAGTATATTATTAAAGTATATTATTAAACTATATTATTAAACTATATTATTAAACTATATTATTAAAGTATATTATTAAGTATATTATTAAACTATATTATTAAACTATATTATTAAACTATATTATTAAACTATATTATTAAAGTATATTATTAAACTATATTATTAAAGTATATTATTAAACTATATTATTAAAGTATATTATAAAGTATATTATTAAAGTATATTATTAAGTATATTATTAAAGTATATTATTAAAGTATATTATTAAACTATATTATTAAACTATATTATTAAACTATAGTATAAAGTATATTATTAAAGTATATTATTAAAGTATATTATTAAACTATATTATTAAGTATATTATTAAAGTATATTATTAAAGTATATTATTAAAGTATATTATTAAGTATATTATTAAAGTATATTATTAAAGGATATTATTAAAGGATATTATTCAACTATATTATTAAGTATATTATTAAAGTATATTATTAAACTATATTATTAAGTATATTATTAAAGTATATTATTCAACTATATTATTCAACTATATTATTAAAGTATATTATTAAAGTATATTATTAAACTATATTATTAAGTATATTATTAAGTATATTATTAAAGTATATTATTCAACTATATTATTCAACTATATTATTCAACTATATTATTAAAGTATATTATTAAAGTATATTATTAAACTATATTATTAAGTATATTATTAAGTATATTATTAAAGTATATTATTAAACTATATTATTAAGTATATTATTAAAGTATATTATTAAAGTATATTATTCAAGTATATTATTAAAGCATATTATTGAAGTATATTATTAAAGTATATTATTCAAGTATATTATTAAAGTATATTATTAAAGTATATTATTAAAGTATATTATTAAGTATATTATTAAAGTATATTATTAAAGTATATTATTAAGTATATTATTAAACTATATTATTAAAGTATATTATTAAAGTATATTATTAAAGTATATTATTAAACTATATTATGAAGTATATTATTAAACTATATTATTAAACTATATTATTAAGTATATTATTAAGTATATTATTAAACTATATTATTAAAGTATATTATTAAACTATATTATTAAACTATATTATTAAAGTATATTATTAAAGTCTATTATTAAACTATATTATTCAACTATATTATTCAACTATATTATGAAGTATATTATTAAACTATATTATTAAACTATATTATTAAACTATATTATTAAGTATATTATTAAACTATATTATTCAACTATATTATGAAGTATATTATTAAACTATATTATTAAACTATATTAATAAACTATATTATTAAAGTATATTATTAAAGTATATTATTAAACTATATTATTCAACTATATTATGAAGTATATTATTAAACTATATTATTAAACTATATTAATAAACTATATTATTAAAGTATATTTTTAAAGTATATTATTAAAGTATATTATTCAACTATATTATTAAGTATATTATTAAACTATATTATTAAAGTATATTATTAAAGTATATTATTAAAGTATATTATTAAACTATATTATTCAACTATATTATGAAGTATATTATTAAACTATATTATTAAACTATATTATTAAACTATATTATTAAACTATATTATTAAGTATATTATTAAAGTATATTATTAAACTATATTATTAAACTATATTATTAAACTATAGTATAAAGTATATTATTAAAGTATATTATTAAAGTATATTATTAAAGTATATTATTAAACTATATTATTAAGTATATTATTAAAGTATATTATTAAAGTATATTATTAAAGTATATTATTAAGTATATTATTAAAGTATATTATTAAAGGATATTATTAAAGGATATTATTCAACTATATTATTAAGTATATTATTAAAGTATATTATTAAACTATATTATTAAGTATATTATTAAAGTATATTATTCAACTATATTATTCAACTATATTATTAAAGTATATTATTAAAGTATATTATTAAACTATATTATTAAGTATATTATTAAGTATATTATTAAAGTATATTATTCAACTATATTATTCAACTATATTATTCAACTATATTATTAAAGTATATTATTAAAGTATATTATTAAACTATATTATTAAGTATATTATTAAGTATATTATTAAAGTATATTATTAAACTATATTATTAAGTATATTATTAAAGTATATTATTAAAGTATATTATTCAAGTATATTATTAAAGCATATTATTGAAGTATATTATTAAAGTATATTATTCAAGTATATTATTAAAGTATATTATTAAAGTATATTATTAAGTATATTATTAAAGTATATTATTAAAGTATATTATTAAGTATATTATTAAACTATATTATTAAAGTATATTATTAAAGTATATTATTAAACTATATTATTAAACTATATTATTAAACTATATTATGAAGTATATTATTAAACTATATTATTAAACTATATTATTAAACTATATTATTAAGTATATTATTAAGTATATTATTAAACTATATTATTAAACTATATTATTAAACTATATTATTAAACTATATTATTAAAGTATATTATTAAAGTATATTATTAAACTATATTATTCAACTATATTATTCAACTATATTATGAAGTATATTATTAAACTATATTATTAAACTATATTATTAAACTATATTATTAAGTATATTATTAAAGTATATTATTAAACTATATTATTCAACTATATTATGAAGTATATTATTAAACTATATTATTAAACTATATTAATAAACTATATTATTAAAGTATATTATTAAAGTATATTATTAAACTATATTATTCAACTATATTATGAAGTATATTATTAAACTATATTATTAAACTATATTAATAAACTATATTATTAAAGTATATTTTTAAAGTATATTATTAAAGTATATTATTAAAGTATATTATTAAGTATATTATTAAACTATATTATTAAAGTATATTATTAAAGTATATTATTAAAGTATATTATTAAACTATATTATTCAACTATATTATGAAGTATATTATTAAACTATATTATTAAACTATATTATTAAAGTATATTATTAAACTATATTATTAAAGTATATTATTAAGTATATTATTAAAGTATATTATTAAAGTATATTATTAAACTATATTATTAAACTATATTATTAAAGTATATTATTAAACTATATTATTAAAGTATATTATTAAAGTATATTATTAAAGTATATTATAAAGTATATTATTAAAGTATATTATTAAAGTATATTATTAAAGTATATTATTAAACTATATTATTCAACTATATTATGAAGTATATTATTAAACTATATTATTAAACTATATTATTAAACTATATTATTAAACTATATTATTAAAGTATATTATTAAGTATATTATTAAACTATATTATTAAACTATATTATTAAACTATATTATTAAACTATATTATAAAGTATATTATTAAACTATATTATTAAAGTATATTATTAAACTATATTATTAAAGTATATTATAAAGTATATTATTAAAGTATATTATTAAGTATATTATTAAAGTATATTATTAAACTATATTATTAAACTATATTATTAAACTATATTATTAAACTATAGTATAAAGTATATTATTAAAGTATATTATTAAAGTATATTATTAAAGTATATTATTAAACTATATTATTAAGTATATTATTAAAGTATATTATTAAAGTATATTATTAAACTATATTATTAAGTATATTATTAAAGTATATTATTAAAGGATATTATTAAAGGATATTATTCAACTATATTATTAAGTATATTATTAAAGTATATTATTAAACTATATTATTAAGTATATTATTAAAGTATATTATTAAACTATATTATTCAACTATATTATTAAAGTATATTATTAAAGTATATTTTTAAAGTATATTATTAAGTATATTATTAAGTATATTATTAAAGTATATTATTCAACTATATTATTCAACTATATTATTCAACTATATTATTAAAGTATATTATTAAAGTATATTATTAAACTATATTATTAAGTATATTATTAAGTATATTATTAAAGTATATTATTAAACTATATTATTAAGTATATTATTAAAGTATATTATTAAAGTATATTATTCAAGTATATTATTAAAGTATATTATTGAAGTATATTATTAAAGTATATTATTCAAGTATATTATTAAAGTATATTATTAAAGTATATTATTAAGTATATTATTAAAGTATATTATTAAAGTATATTATTAAGTATATTATTAAACTATATTATTAAAGTATATTATTAAAGTATATTATTAAAGTATATTATGAAACTATATTATTCAACTATATTATGAAGTATATTATTAAACTATATTATTAAACTATATTATTAAACTATATTATTAAGTATATTATTAAGTATATTATTAAACTATATTATTAAACTATATTATTAAAGTATATTATTAAAGTATATTATTAAAGTATATTATTAAACTATATTATTCAACTATATTATGAAGTATATTATTAAACTATATTATTAAGTATATTATTAAAGTATATTATTCAACTATATTATTCAACTATATTATTAAAGTATATTATTAAAGTATATTATTAAACTATATTATTAAGTATATTATTAAGTATATTATTAAAGTATATTATTCAACTATATTATTCAACTATATTATTCAACTATATTATTAAAGTATATTATTAAAGTATATTATTAAACTATATTATTAAGTATATTATTAAGTATATTATTAAAGTATATTATTAAACTATATTATTAAGTATATTATTAAAGTATATTATTAAAGTATATTATTCAAGTATATTATTAAAGCATATTATTGAAGTATATTATTAAAGTATATTATTCAAGTATATTATTAAAGTATATTATTAAAGTATATTATTAAGTATATTATTAAAGTATATTATTAAAGTATATTATTAAGTATATTATTAAACTATATTATTAAAGTATATTATTAAAGTATATTATTAAACTATATTATTAAACTATATTATTAAACTATATTATGAAGTATATTATTAAACTATATTATTAAACTATATTATTAAACTATATTATTAAGTATATTATTAAGTATATTATTAAACTATATTATTAAACTATATTATTAAACTATATTATTAAACTATATTATTAAAGTATATTATTAAAGTATATTATTAAACTATATTATTCAACTATATTATTCAACTATATTATGAAGTATATTATTAAACTATATTATTAAACTATATTATTAAACTATATTATTAAGTATATTATTAAAGTATATTATTAAACTATATTATTCAACTATATTATGAAGTATATTATTAAACTATATTATTAAACTATATTAATAAACTATATTATTAAAGTATATTATTAAAGTATATTATTAAACTATATTATTCAACTATATTATGAAGTATATTATTAAACTATATTATTAAACTATATTAATAAACTATATTATTAAAGTATATTTTTAAAGTATATTATTAAAGTATATTATTAAAGTATATTATTAAGTATATTATTAAACTATATTATTAAAGTATATTATTAAAGTATATTATTAAAGTATATTATTAAACTATATTATTCAACTATATTATGAAGTATATTATTAAACTATATTATTAAACTATATTATTAAAGTATATTATTAAACTATATTATTAAAGTATATTATTAAGTATATTATTAAAGTATATTATTAAAGTATATTATTAAACTATATTATTAAACTATATTATTAAAGTATATTATTAAACTATATTATTAAAGTATATTATTAAAGTATATTATTAAAGTATATTATAAAGTATATTATTAAAGTATATTATTAAAGTATATTATTAAAGTATATTATTAAACTATATTATTCAACTATATTATGAAGTATATTATTAAACTATATTATTAAACTATATTATTAAACTATATTATTAAACTATATTATTAAAGTATATTATTAAGTATATTATTAAACTATATTATTAAACTATATTATTAAACTATATTATTAAACTATATTATAAAGTATATTATTAAACTATATTATTAAAGTATATTATTAAACTATATTATTAAAGTATATTATAAAGTATATTATTAAAGTATATTATTAAGTATATTATTAAAGTATATTATTAAACTATATTATTAAACTATATTATTAAACTATATTATTAAACTATAGTATAAAGTATATTATTAAAGTATATTATTAAAGTATATTATTAAAGTATATTATTAAACTATATTATTAAGTATATTATTAAAGTATATTATTAAAGTATATTATTAAACTATATTATTAAGTATATTATTAAAGTATATTATTAAAGGATATTATTAAAGGATATTATTCAACTATATTATTAAGTATATTATTAAAGTATATTATTAAACTATATTATTAAGTATATTATTAAAGTATATTATTAAACTATATTATTCAACTATATTATTAAAGTATATTATTAAAGTATATTTTTAAAGTATATTATTAAGTATATTATTAAGTATATTATTAAAGTATATTATTCAACTATATTATTCAACTATATTATTCAACTATATTATTAAAGTATATTATTAAAGTATATTATTAAACTATATTATTAAGTATATTATTAAGTATATTATTAAAGTATATTATTAAACTATATTATTAAGTATATTATTAAAGTATATTATTAAAGTATATTATTCAAGTATATTATTAAAGTATATTATTGAAGTATATTATTAAAGTATATTATTCAAGTATATTATTAAAGTATATTATTAAAGTATATTATTAAGTATATTATTAAAGTATATTATTAAAGTATATTATTAAGTATATTATTAAACTATATTATTAAAGTATATTATTAAAGTATATTATTAAAGTATATTATGAAACTATATTATTCAACTATATTATGAAGTATATTATTAAACTATATTATTAAACTATATTATTAAACTATATTATTAAGTATATTATTAAGTATATTATTAAACTATATTATTAAACTATATTATTAAAGTATATTATTAAAGTATATTATTAAAGTATATTATTAAACTATATTATTCAACTATATTATGAAGTATATTATTAAAGTATATTATTAAACTATATTATTAAACTATATTATTAAGTATATTATTAAAGTATATTATTAAACTATATTATTCAACTATATTATGAAGTATATTATTAAACTATATTATTAAACTATATTAATAAACTATATTATTAAAGTATATTATTAAAGTATATTATTAAACTATATTATTCAACTATATTATGAAGTATATTATTAAACTATATTATTAAACTATATTAATAAACTATATTATTAAAGTATATTTTTAAAGTATATTATTAAAGTATATTATTAAAGTATATTATTAAGTATATTATTAAACTATATTATTAAAGTATATTATTAAAGTATATTATTAAAGTATATTATTAAACTATATTATTAAACTATATTATTCAACTATATTATGAAGTATATTATTAAACTATATTATTAAACTATATTATTAAACTATATTATTAAGTATATTATTAAGTATATTATTAAACTATATTATTAAACTATATTATTAAACTATATTATTAAACTATATTATTAAAGTATATTATTAAAGTATATTATTAAAGTATATTATTAAACTATATTATTCAACTATATTATGAAGTATATTATTAAACTATATTATTAAACTATATTATTAAACTATATTATTAAGTATATTATTAAGTATATTATTAAACTATATTATTAAACTATATTATTAAGTATATTATTAAACTATATTATTAAACTATATTATTAAACTATATTATTCAACTATATTATTCAACTATATTATGAAGTATATTATTAAACTATATTATTAAACTATATTATTCAACTATATTATGAAGTATATTATTAAACTATATTATTAAACTATATTAATAAACTATATTATTAAAGTATATTATTAAAGTATATTATTAAACTATATTATTCAACTATATTATGAAGTATATTATTAAACTATATTATTAAACTATATTAATGAACTATATTATTAAAGTATATTTTTAAAGTATATTATTAAAGTATATTATTAAAGTATATTATTAAGTATATTATTAAACTATATTATTAAACTATATTATTAAAGTATATTATTAAAGTATATTATTAAACTATATTATTCAACTATATTATGAAGTATATTATTAAACTATATTATTAAACTATATTATTAAACTATATTATTAAGTATATTATTAAGTATATTATTAAACTATATTATTAAACTATATTATTAAACTATATTATTAATGTATATTATTAAAGTATATTATTAAAGTATATTATTAAAGTATATTATTAAACTATATTATTCAACTATATTATGAAGTATATTATTAAACTATATTATTAAAGTATATTATTAAAGTATATTATTAAGTATATTATTAAGTATATTATTAAACTATATTATTAAACTATATTATTAAGTATATTATTAAACTATATTATTAAACTATATTATTAAACTATATTATTCAACTATATTATTCAACTATATTATGAAGTATATTATTAAACTATATTATTAAACTATATTATTAAACTATATTATTAAGTATATTATTAAGTATATTATTAAACTATATTATTAAGTATATTATTAAACTATATTATTAAAGTATATTATTAAAGTATATTATTAAAGTATATTATTCAACTATATTATTAAAGTATATTATTAAACTATATTATTAAACTATATTATTAAACTATATTATTAAACTATATTATTAAGTATATTATTAAACTATATTATTAAAGTATATTATTAAACTATATTATTAAAGTATATTATTAAAGTATATTATTAAACTATATTATTAAACTATATTATTCAACTATATTATTAAAGTATATTATTAAAGTATATTATTAAAGTATATTATTAAACTATATTATTAAAGTATATTATTAAAGTATATTATTAAGTATATTATTAAAGTATATTATTAAAGTATATTATTAAAGTATATTATTAAAGTATATTATTAAAGTATATTATTAAAGTATATTATTAAGTATATTATAC
Source organism: Protomyctophum bolini (assembly GCF_963924005.1). Lineage (NCBI taxonomy): Eukaryota > Metazoa > Chordata > Actinopteri > Myctophiformes > Myctophidae > Protomyctophum > Protomyctophum bolini. Next base: position 77,814 of record NW_027665577.1, read on the forward strand.
TTTAATAATATAGTTTAATAATATACTTTAATAATATAGTTGAATAATATAGTTTAATAATATACTTTAATAATATAGTTGAATAATATAGTTTAATAATATACTTTAATAATATACTTTAATAATATAGTTGAATAATATAGTTTAATAATATACTTTAATAATATACTTTAATAATATACTTTAATAATATAGTTTAATAATATACTTAATAATATACTTAATAATATAGTTTAATAATATACTTTAATAATATACTTTAATAATATACTTTAATAATATACTTTAATAATATACTTTAATAATATACTTTAATAATATAGTTTAATAATATACTTAATAATATACTTTAATAATATAGTTTAATAATATAGTTTATTAATATAGTTTAATAATATAGTTTAATAATATACTTTAATAATATACTTTAATAATATAGTTGAATAATATACTTTAATAATATACTTTAATAATATACTTAATAATATAGTTTAATAATATAGTTTAATAATATACTTAATAATATACTTAATAATATAGTTTAATAATATACTTTAATAATATACTTTAATAATATACTTAATAATATAGTTTAATAATATAGTTTAATAATATACTTTAATAATATAGTTTAATAATATAGTTTAATAATATAGTTTAATAATATACTTTAATAATATACTTTAAAAATATACTTTAATAATATAGTTTATTAATATACTTTAATAATATAGTTTAATAATATACTTAATAACATACTTTAATAATATAGTTTAATAATATACTTAATAATATAGTTTAATAATATACTTGAATAATATACTTGAATAATATACTTTAATAATATACTTTAATAATATACTTGAATAATATACTTTAATAATATACTTTAATAATATACTTAATAATATAGTTTAATAATATACTTTAATAATATACTTAATAATATACTTAATAATATAGTTTAAAAATATACTTTAATAATATACTTTAATAATATAGTTGAATAATATAGTTGAATAATATAGTTGAATAATATACTTTAATAATATACTTAATAATATACTTAATAATATAGTTTAATAATATACTTTAATAATATACTTTAATAATATACTTAATAATATACTTAATAATATACTTTAATAATATACTTTAATAATATACTTTAATAATATACTTTAATAATATACTTAATAATATACTTTAATAATATAGTTTAATAATATAGTTTAATAATATAGTTTAATAATATACTTAATAATATACTTTAATAATATAGTTTAATAATATAGTTTATTAATATAGTTTAATAATATAGTTTAATAATATACTTTAATAATATACTTTAATAATATAGTTGAATAATATACTTTAATAATATACTTTAATAATATACTTAATAATATAGTTTAATAATATAGTTTAATAATATACTTAATAATATACTTAATAATATAGTTTAATAATATAGTTTAATAATATAGTTTAATAATATACTTAATAATATAGTTTAATAATATAGTTTAATAATATAGTTTAATAATATACTTTAATAATATAGTTTAATAATATACTTTAATAATATAGTTTAATAATATACTTAATAATATACTTTAATAATATACTTTAATAATATACTTTAAAAATATACTTTAATAATATAGTTTATTAATATACTTTAATAATATAGTTTAATAATATACTTAATAATATACTTTAATAATATAGTTTAATAATATACTTAATAATATAGTTTAATAATATACTTTAATAATATACTTGAATAATATACTTTAATAATATACTTTAATAATATACTTTAATAATATACTTGAATAATATACTTTAATAATATACTTTAATAATATACTTAATAATATAGTTTAATAATATACTTTAATAATATACTTAATAATATACTTAATAATATAGTTTAAAAATATACTTTAATAATATACTTTAATAATATAGTTGAATAATATAGTTGAATAATATAGTTGAATAATATACTTTAATAATATACTTAATAATATACTTAATAATATAGTTTAATAATATACTTTAATAATATACTTTAATAATATACTTAATAATATACTTAATAATATACTTTAATAATATACTTTAATAATATACTTTAATAATATACTTTAATAATATACTTAATAATATACTTTAATAATATACTTTAATAATATACTTTAATAATATAGTTTAATAATATAGTTTAATAATATACTTTAATAATATACTTTAATAATATAGTTTAATAATATACTTTAATAATATACTTTAATAATATAGTTGAATAATATAGTTTAATAATATAGTTTAATAATATACTTTAATAATATAGTTTAATAATATAGTTTAATAATATAGTTGAATAATATACTTTAATAATATACTTTAATAATATACTTTAATAATATACTTTAATAATATAGTTTAATAATATACTTAATAATATAGTTTAATAATATAGTTTAATAATATAGTTTAATAATATAGTTTAATAATATACTTAATAATATAGTTTAATAATATAGTTTAATAATATACTTAATAATATACTTAATAATATAGTTTAATAATATAGTTTAATAATATACTTTAATAATATACTTAATAATATAGTTTAATAATATACTTTAATAATATAGTTGAATAATATAGTTTAATAATATACTTTAATAATATACTTTAATAATATAGTTTAATAATATACTTAATAATATAGTTTAATAATATAGTTTAATAATATACTTAATAATATACTTAATAATATAGTTTAATAATATAGTTTAATAATATACTTTAATAATATACTTAATAATATAGTTTAATAATATACTTTAATAATATACTTTAATAATATACTTTAATAATATACTTTAATAATATACTTTAATAATATACTTAATAATATACTTTAATAATATACTTTAATAATATACTTAATAATATACTTTAATAATATACTTTAATAATATACTTAATAATATAGTTTAATAATATACTTTAATAATATAGTTTAATAATATAGTTTAATAATATAGTTTAATAATATAGTTTAATAATATACTTTAATAATATACTTAATAATATAGTTTAATAATATAGTTTAATAATATACTTTAATAATATAGTTTAATAATATAGTTTAATAATATACTTTAATAATATACTTTAATAATATACTTTATACTATAGTTTAATAATATAGTTTAATAATATACTTTAAAAATATAGTTTAATAATATAGTTTAATAATATACTTTAATAATATACTTAATAATATACTTTAATAATATACTTTAATAATATACTTTAATAATATAGTTTAATAATATACTTTAATAATATAGTTTAATAATATACTTTAATAATATACTTTAATAATATACTTTAATAATATAGTTTAATAATATAGTTTAATAATATACTTTAATAATATACTTTAATAATATACTTAATAATATAGTTGAATAATATAGTTGAATAATATAGTTGAATAATATACTTTAATAATATACTTAATAATATACTTAATAATATACTTTAATAATATACTTTAATAATATACTTTAATAATATAGTTGAATAATATAGTTGAATAATATACTTTAATAATATAGTTTAATAATATACTTAATAATATACTTTAATAATATAGTTTAATAATATACTTTAATAATATACTTTAATAATATAGTTGAATAATATAGTTGAATAATATAGTTGAATAATATACTTTAATAATATACTTAATAATATACTTAATAATATAGTTTAATAATATACTTTAATAATATACTTTAATAATATAGTTGAATAATATAGTTGAATAATATAGTTGAATAATATACTTTAATAATATACTTAATAATATACTTAATAATATAGTTTAATAATATACTTTAATAATATACTTTAATAATATAGTTGAATAATATAGTTGAATAATATACTTAATAATATAGTTTAATAATATACTTTAATAATATACTTAATAATATAGTTGAATAATATCCTTTAATAATATCCTTTAATAATATACTTTAATAATATACTTTAATAATATACTTAATAATATACTTTAATAATATACTTTAATAATATACTTTAATAATATACTTTAATAATATACTTAATAATATACTTTAATAATATACTGTAATAATATACTTTAATAATATACTTTAATAATATACTTTAATAATATAGTTTAATAATATACTTTAATAATATACTTAATAATATAGTTTAATAATATACTTAATAATATAGTTTAATAATATACTTTAATAATATACTTTAATAATATACTTAATAATATACTTTAATAATATACTTTAATAATATACTTTAATAATATACTTTAATAATATACTTAATAATATAGTTTAATAATATACTTTAATAATATACTTAATAATATAGTTTAATAATATACTTAATAATATAGTTTAATAATATACTTTAATACTATAGTTTAATAATATACTTTAATAATATACTTTAATAATATAGTTGAATAATATACTTTAATAATATACTTTAATAATATAGTTTAATAATATACTTTAATAATATACTTAAAATATAGTTTAATAATATAGTTTAATAATATACTTAATAATATAGTTTAATAATATAGTTTAATAATATAGTTTAATAATATACTTTAATAATATACTTTAAAAATATACTTTAATAATATAGTTTAATAATATAGTTCAATAATATAGTTTAATAATATAGTTTAATAATGTACTTAATAATATAGTTTAATAATATAGTTTAATAATATAGTTTAATAATATACTTTAATAATATAGTTTAATAATATACTTTAATAATATACTTTAATAATATACTTTAATAATATACTTTATACTATAGTTTAATAATATACGTAATAATATAGTTTAATAATATACTTTAATAATATAGTTTAATAATATAGTTTAATAATATACTTTAATAATATACTTAATAATATACTTAATAATATAGTTTAATAATATACTTTAATAATATAGTTGAATAATATAGTTGAATAATATAGTTGAATAATATACTTTAATAATATACTTAATAATATACTTAATAATATAGTTTAATAATATACTTTAATAATATAGTTGAATAATATAGTTGAATAATATAGTTTAATAATATACTTAATAATATAGTTTAATAATATACTTTAATAATATACTTAATAATATAGTTGAATAATATCCTTTAATAATATCCTTTAATAATATACTTTAATAATATACTTAATAATATACTTTAATAATATACTTAAATAATATACTTTAATAATATACTTAAATAATATACTTAATAATATACTTTAATAATATACTTTAATAATATACTTTAATAATATAGTTTAATAATATACTTTAATAATATAGTTTAATAATATACTTAATAATATAGTTTAATAATATACTTTAATAATATACTTAATAATATACTTAATAATATAGTTTAATAATATACTTAATAATATAGTTTAATAATATACTTTAATACTATAGTTTAATAATATACTTTAATAATATACTTTAATAATATAGTTGAATAATATAGTTTAATAATATAGTTTAATAATATAGTTTAATAATATACTTTAATAATATACTTAAAATATACTTTAATAATATAGTTTAATAATATAGTTCAATAATATAGTTTAATAATATAGTTTAATAATATACTTAATAATATAGTTTAATAATATAGTTTAATAATATAGTTTAATAATATACTTTAATAATATACTTTAATAATATACTTTAATAATATAGTTTAATAATATACTTTAATAATATACTTTAATAATATAGTTTAATAATATAGTTTATACTATAGTTTAATAATATAGTTTAATAATATAGTTTAATAATATAGTTGAATAATATAGTTTAATAATATAGTTTAATAATATAGTTTAATAATATACTTTAATAATATACTTAAAATATAGTTTAATAATATAGTTTAATAATATAGTTCAATAATATAGTTTAATAATATAGTTTAATAATATACTTAATAATATAGTTTAATAATATAGTTTAATAATATAGTTTAATAATATACTTTAATAATATACTTTAATAATATACTTTAATAATATAGTTGAATAATATAGTTTAATAATATACTTTAATAATATAGTTTAATAATATACTTTAATAATATACTTAAAATATAGTTTAATAATATAGTTTAATAATATACTTAATAATATAGTTTAATAATATAGTTTAATAATATAGTTTAATAATATACTTTAATAATATACTTTAAAAATATACTTTAATAATATAGTTTAATAATATAGTTCAATAATATAGTTTAATAATATAGTTTAATAATGTACTTAATAATATAGTTTAATAATATAGTTTAATAATATAGTTTAATAATATACTTTAATAATATAGTTTAATAATATACTTTAATAATATACTTTAATAATATACTTTAATAATATACTTTATACTATAGTTTAATAATATACGTAATAATATAGTTTAATAATATACTTTAATAATATAGTTTAATAATATAGTTTAATAATATACTTTAATAATATACTTAATAATATACTTAATAATATAGTTTAATAATATACTTTAATAATATAGTTGAATAATATAGTTGAATAATATAGTTGAATAATATACTTTAATAATATACTTAATAATATACTTAATAATATAGTTTAATAATATACTTTAATAATATAGTTGAATAATATAGTTGAATAATATAGTTTAATAATATACTTAATAATATAGTTTAATAATATACTTTAATAATATACTTAATAATATAGTTGAATAATATCCTTTAATAATATCCTTTAATAATATACTTTAATAATATACTTAATAATATACTTTAATAATATACTTAAATAATATACTTTAATAATATACTTAAATAATATACTTAATAATATACTTTAATAATATACTTTAATAATATACTTTAATAATATAGTTTAATAATATACTTTAATAATATAGTTTAATAATATACTTAATAATATAGTTTAATAATATACTTTAATAATATACTTAATAATATACTTAATAATATAGTTTAATAATATACTTAATAATATAGTTTAATAATATACTTTAATACTATAGTTTAATAATATACTTTAATAATATACTTTAATAATATAGTTGAATAATATAGTTTAATAATATAGTTTAATAATATAGTTTAATAATATACTTTAATAATATACTTAAAATATACTTTAATAATATAGTTTAATAATATAGTTCAATAATATAGTTTAATAATATAGTTTAATAATATACTTAATAATATAGTTTAATAATATAGTTTAATAATATACTTTAATAATATACTTTAATAATATACTTTAATAATATACTTTAATAATATACTTTAATAATATACTTTAATAATATACTTTAATAATATACTTTATACTATAGTTTAATAATATAGTTTAATAATATAGTTTAATAATATAGTTTAATAATATACTTAATAATATAGTTTAATAATATACTTTAATAATATAGTTTAATAATATACTTTAATAATATAGTTTAATAATATACTTTAATAATATAGTTTAATAATATACTTTAATAATATAGTTTAATAATATACTTAATAATATAGTTTAATAATATAGTTTAATAATATACTTAATAATATAGTTTAATAATATACTTTAATAATATACTTTAATAATATACTTTAATAATATACTTTAAAAAATATACTTTAATAATATACTTAATAATATACTTAATAATATACTTTAATAATATACTTTAATAATATACTTAATAATATAGTTTAATAATATAGTTTAATAATATAGTTTAATAATATAGTTTAATAATATAGTTTAATAATATACTTAATAATATAGTTTAATAATATACTTAATAATCTACTTAATAATATACTTAATAATATACTTTAATAATATACTTTAATAATATACTTTAATAATATACTTAATAATATACTTTAATAATATACTTTAATAATATACTTTAATAATATACTTAATAATATACTTAATAATATACTTTAATAATATACTTTAATAATATACTTTAATAATATACTTTAATAATATACTTTAATATACTTAATAATATACTTAATAATATACTTTAATAATATACTTTAATAATATAGTTTAATAATATACTTAATAATATACTTTAATAATATAGTTTAATAATATAGTTTAATAATATAGTTTAATAATATAGTTTAATATATATAGTTTAATATATATAGGTTAGGTTATATAACCTATATTATTAAGTATATTATTAAACTATATTATTAAGTATATTATTAAACTATATTATTAAACTATATTATTAAACTATATTATTAAACTATATTATTAAACTATATTATTGTTAAAGTGGCTAGCTTTCATCCCAACACAGTTTATAGGGCCATACGGTACATCGTTTTCAAGTTACAGACTAAGCTAAGCCAAAAGTGAACCAGGCCTTTTTACTGTGAAAATGGCACTTTGGGACTGTGAAAGTGACATTTTGGCCCTGTTGTCCCAAACTGCCCCAGCACTTCCCACATTGCTCAAAGTGGCTAGCTTTCATCCCAACACAGTTTATAGGGCCATACGGTACATAGTTTTCAAGTTACAGACTAAGCTAAGCAAAAGTGAACCAGGCCTTTTTACTGTGAAAATGGCACTTTGGGACTGTGAAAGTGACATTTTGGCCCTGTTGTCCCAAACTGCCCCAGCACTTCCCACATTGCTCAAAGTGGCTAGCTTTCATCCCAACACAGTTTATAGGGCCATACGGTACATAGTTTTCAAGTTACAGACTAAGCTAAGCAAAAGTGAACCAGGCCTTTTTACTGTGAAAATGGCACTTTGGGACTGTGAAAGTGACATTTTGGCCCTGTTGTCCCAAACTGCCCCAGCACTTCCCACATTGCTCAAAGTGGCTAGCTTTCATCCCAACACAGTTTATAGGGCCATACGGTACATAGTTTTCAAGTTACAGACTAAGCTAAGCAAAAGTGAACCAGGCCTTTTTACTGTGAAAATGGCACTTTGGGACTGTGAAAGTGACATTTTGGCCCTGTTGTCCAAACTGCCCCAGCACTTCCCACATTGCTCAAAGTGGCTAGCTTTCATCCCAACACAGTTTATAGGGCCATACGGTACATAGTTTTCAAGTTACAGACTAAGCTAAGCAAAAGTGAACCAGGCCTTTTTACTGTGAAAACGGCACTTTGGGACTGTGAAAGTGACATTTTGGCCCTGTTGTCCCAAACTGCCCCAGCACTTCCCACATTGCTCAAAGTGGCTAGCTTTCATCCCAACACAGTTTATAGGGCCATACGGTACATAGTTTTCAAGTTACAGACTAAGCTAAGCAAAAGTGAACCAGGCCTTTTTACTGTGAAAACGGCACTTTGGGACTGTGAAAGTGACATTTTGGCCCTGTTGTCCCAAACTGCCCCAGCACTTCCCACATTGCTCAAAGTGGCTAGCTTTCATCCCAACACAGTTTATAGGGCCATACGGTACATAGTTTTCAAGTTACAGACTAAGCTAAGCAAAAGTGAACCAGGCCTTTTTACTGTGAAAATGGCACTTTGGGACTGTGAAAGTGACATTTTGGCCCTGTTCGTTCCCTGTTGTCCCAAACTGCCCCAGCTCTTGCCACAATGCTCAAAGTGGCTAGCTTTCATCCCAACACAGTTTATAGGGCCATACGGTACATAGTTTTCAAGTTACAGACTAAGCTAAGCAAAAGTGAACCAGGCCTTTTTACTGTGAAAATGGCACTTTGGGACTGTGAAAGTGACATTTTGGCCCTGTTGTCCCAAACTGCCCCAGCACTTCCCACATTGCTCAAAGTGGCTAGCTTTCATCCCAACACAGTTTATAGGGCCATACGGTACATAGTTTTCAAGTTACAGACTAAGCTAAGCAAAAGTGAACCAGGCCTTTTTACTGTGAAAATGGCACTTTGGGACTGTGAAAGTGACATTTTGGCCCTGTTGTCCCAAACTGCCCCAGCACTTCCCACACTGCTCAAAGTGGCTAGCTTTCATCCCAACACAGTTTATAGGGCCATACGGTACATAGTTTTCAAGTTACAGACTAAGCTAAGCAAAAGTGAACCAGGCCTTTTTACTGTGAAAATGGCACTTTGGGACTGTGAAAGTGACATTTTGGCCCTGTTGTCCCAAACTGCCCCAGCACTTCCCACATTGCTCAAAGTGGCTAGCTTTCATCCCAACACAGTTTATAGGGCCATACGGTACATAGTTTTCAAGTTACAGACTAAGCTAAGCAAAAGTGAACCAGGCCTTTTTACTGTGAAAATGGCACTTTGGGACTGTGAAAGTGACATTTTGGCCCTGTTGTCCCAAACTGCCCCAGCACTTCCCACATTGCTCAAAGTGGCTAGCTTTCATCCCAACACAGTTTATAGGGCCATACGGTACATAGTTTTCAAGTTACAGACTAAGCTAAGCAAAAGTGAACCAGGCCTTTTTACTGTGAAAATGGCACTTTGGGACTGTGAAAGTGACATTTTGGCCCTGTTCGTTCCCTGTTGTCCCAAACTGCCCCAGCTCTTGCCACAATGCTCAAAGTGGCTAGCTTTCATCCCAACACAGTTTATAGGGCCATATGGTACATAGTTTTCAAGTTACAGACTAAGCTAAGCAAAAGTGAACCAGGCCTTTTTACTGTGAAAATGGCACTTTGGGACTGTGAAAGTGACATTTTGGCCCTGTTGTCCCAAACTGCCCCAGCACTTCCCACACTGCTCAAAGTGGCTAGCTTTCATCCCAACACAGTTTATAGGGCCATACGGTACATAGTTTTCAAGTTACAGACTAAGCTAAGCAAAAGTGAACCAGGCCTTTTTACTGTGAAAATGGCACTTTGGGACTGTGAAAGTGACATTTTGGCCCTGTTGTCCCAAACTGCCCCAGCACTTCCCACATTGCTCAAAGTGGCTAGCTTTCATCCCAACACAGTTTATAGGGCCATACGGTACATAGTTTTCAAGTTACAGACTAAGCTAAGCAAAAGTGAACCAGGCCTTTTTACTGTGAAAATGGCACTTTGGGACTGTGAAAGTGACATTTTGGCCCTGTTGTCCCAAACTGCCCCAGCACTTCCCACATTGCTCAAAGTGGCTAGCTTTCATCCCAACACAGTTTATAGGGCCATACGGTACATAGTTTTCAAGTTACAGACTAAGCTAAGCAAAATTAATCTTTTTTTTTTTACTGTGAAAACGGCACTTTGGGACTGTGAAAGTGACATTTTGGCCCTGTTGTCCCAAACTGCCCCAGCACTTCCCACATTGCTCAAAGTGGCTAGCTTTCATCCCAACACAGTTTATAGGGCCATACGGTACATAGTTTTCAAGTTACAGACTAAGCTAAGCAAAAGTGAACCAGGCCTTTTTACTGTGAAAATGGCACTTTGGGACTGTGAAAGTGACATTTTGGCCCTGTTGTCCCAAACTGCCCCAGCACTTCCCACATTGCTCAAAGTGGCTAGCTTTCATCCCAACACAGTTTATAGGGCCATACGGTACATAGTTTTCAAGTTACAGACTAAGCTAAGCAAAAGTGAACCAGGCCTTTTTACTGTGAAAATGGCACTTTGGGACTGTGAAAGTGACATTTTGGCCCTGTTGTCCCAAACTGCCCCAGCACTTCCCACATTGCTCAAAGTGGCTAGCTTTCATCCCAACACAGTTTATAGGGCCATACGGTACATAGTTTTCAAGTTACAGACTAAGCTAAGCAAAAGTGAACCAGGCCTTTTTACTGTGAAAATGGCACTTTGGGACTGTGAAAGTGACATTTTGGCCCTGTTCGTTCCCTGTTGTCCCAAACTGCCCCAGCTCTTGCCACAATGCTCAAAGTGGCTAGCTTTCATCCCAACACAGTTTATAGGGCCATACGGTACATAGTTTTCAAGTTACAGACTAAGCTAAGCAAAAGTGAACCAGGCCTTTTTACTGTGAAAATGGCACTTTGGGACTGTGAAAGTGACATTTTGGCCCTGTTGTCCCAAACTGCCCCAGCACTTCCCACACTGCTCAAAGTGGCTAGCTTTCATCCCAACACAGTTTATAGGGCCATACGGTACATAGTTTTCAAGTTACAGACTAAGCTAAGCAAAAGTGAACCAGGCCTTTTTACTGTGAAAATGGCACTTTGGGACTGTGAAAGTGACATTTTGGCCCTGTTGTCCCAAACTGCCCCAGCACTTCCCACATTGCTCAAAGTGGCTAGCTTTCATCCCAACACAGTTTATAGGGCCATACGGTACATAGTTTTCAAGTTACAGACTAAGCTAAGCAAAAGTGAACCAGGCCTTTTTACTGTGAAAATGGCACTTTGGGACTGTGAAAGTGACATTTTGGCCCTGTTGTCCCAAACTGCCCCAGCACTTCCCACATTGCTCAAAGTGGCTAGCTTTCATCCCAACACAGTTTATAGGGCCATACGGTACATAGTTTTCAAGTTACAGACTAAGCTAAGCAAAATGAATCTTTTTTCTTTTTACTGTGAAAACGGCACTTTGGGACTGTGAAAGTGACATTTTGGCCCTGTTGTCCCAAACTGCCCCAGCACTTCCCACATTGCTCAAAGTGGCTAGCTTTCATCCCAACACAGTTTATAGGGCCATACGGTACATAGTTTTCAAGTTACAGACTAAGCTAAGCAAAAGTGAACCAGGCCTTTTTACTGTGAAAATGGCACTTTGGGACTGTGAAAGTGACATTTTGGCCCTGTTGTCCCAAACTGCCCCAGCACTTCCCACATTGCTCAAAGTGGCTAGCTTTCATCCCAACACAGTTTATAGGGCCATACGGTACATAGTTTTCAAGTTACAGACTAAGCTAAGCAAAAGTGAACCAGGCCTTTTTACTGTGAAAATGGCACTTTGGGACTGTGAAAGTGACATTTTGGCCCTGTTGTCCCAAACTGCCCCAGCACTTCCCACATTGCTCAAAGTGGCTAGCTTTCATCCCAACACAGTTTATAGGGCCATACGGTACATAGTTTTCAAGTTACAGACTAAGCTAAGCAAAAGTGAACCAGGCCTTTTTACTGTGAAAATGGCACTTTGGGCTGTGAAAGTGACATTTTGGCCCTGTTGTCCCAAACTGCCCCAGCACTTCCCACATTGCTCAAAGTGGCTAGCTTTCATCCCAACACAGTTTATAGGGCCATACGGTACATAGTTTTCAAGTTACAGACTAAGCTAAGCAAAAGTGAACCAGGCCTTTTTACTGTGAAAATGGCACTTTGGGACTGTGAAAGTGACATTTTGGCCCTGTTGTCCCAAACTGCCCCAGCACTTCCCACATTGCTCAAAGTGGCTAGCTTTCATCCCAACACAGTTTATAGGGCCATACGGTACATAGTTTTCAAGTTACAGACAAAGCTAAGCAAAATGAATCTTTTTTTTTTTACTGTGAAAACGGCACTTTGGGACTGTGAAAGTGACATTTTGGCCCTGTTGTCCCAAACTGCCCCAGCACTTCCCACATTGCTCAAAGTGGCTAGCTTTCATCCCAACACAGTTTATAGGGCCATACGGTACATAGTTTTCAAGTTACAGACTAAGCTAAGCAAAAGTGAACCAGGCCTTTTTACTGTGAAAATGGCACTTTGGGACTGTGAAAGTGACATTTTGGCCCTGTTGTCCCAAACTGCCCCAGCACTTCCCACATTGCTCAAAGTGGCTAGCTTTCATCCCAACACAGTTTATAGGGCCATACGGTACATAGTTTTCAAGTTACAGACAAAGCTAAGCAAAATGAATCTTTTTTTTTTTACTGTGAAAACGGCACTTTGGGACTGTGAAAGTGACATTTTGGCCCTGTTGTCCCAAACTGCCCCAGCACTTCCCACATTGCTCAAAGTGGCTAGCTTTCATCCCAACACAGTTTATAGGGCCATACGGTACATAGTTTTCAAGTTACAGACTAAGCTAAGCAAAATGAATCTGTTTTTTTTTACTGTGAAAATGGCACTTTGGGACTGTGAAAGTGACATTTTGGCCCTGTTGTCCCAAACTGCCCCAGCACTTCCCACATTGCTCAAAGTGGCTAGCTTTCATCCCAACACAGTTTATAGGGCCATACGGTACATAGTTTTCAAGTTACAGACTAAGCTAAGCAAAAGTGAACCAGGCCTTTTTACTGTGAAAATGGCACTTTGGGACTGTGAAAGTGACATTTTGGCCCTGTTGTCCCAAACTGCCCCAGCACTTCCCACATTGCTCAAAGTGGCTAGCTTTCATCCCAACACAGTTTATAGGGCCATACGGTACATAGTTTTCAAGTTACAGACTAAGCTAAGCAAAAGTGAACCAGGCCTTTTTACTGTGAAAATGGCACTTTGGGACTGTGAAAGTGACATTTTGGCCCTGTTGTCCCAAACTGCCCCAGCACTTCCCACATTGCTCAAAGTGGCTAGCTTTCATCCCAACACAGTTTATAGGGCCATACGGTACATAGTTTTCAAGTTACAGACTAAGCTAAGCAAAATGAATCTTTTTTTTTTTACTGTGAAAACGGCACTTTGGGACTGTGAAAGTGACATTTTGGCCCTGTTGTCCCAAACTGCCCCAGCACTTCCCACATTGCTCAAAGTGGCTAGCTTTCATCCCAACACAGTTTATAGGGCCATACGGTACATAGTTTTCAAGTTACAGACTAAGCTAAGCAAAAGTGAACCAGGCCTTTTTACTGTGAAAATGGCACTTTGGGACTGTGAAAGTGACATTTTGGCCCTGTTGTCCCAAACTGCCCCAGCACTTCCCACATTGCTCAAAGTGGCTAGCTTTCATCCCAACACAGTTTATAGGGCCATACGGTACATAGTTTTCAAGTTACAGACTAAGCTAAGCAAAAGTGAACCAGGCCTTTTTACTGTGAAAATGGCACTTTGGGACTGTGAAAGTGACATTTTGGCCCTGTTGTCCCAAACTGCCCCAGCACTTCCCACATTGCTCAAAGTGGCTAGCTTTCATCCCAACACAGTTTATAGGGCCATACGGTACATAGTTTTCAAGTTACAGACTAAGCTAAGCAAAAGTGAACCAGGCCTTTTTACTGTGAAAATGGCACTTTGGGACTGTGAAAGTGACATTTTGGCCCTGTTCGTTCCCTGTTGTCCCAAACTGCCCCAGCTCTTGCCACAATGCTCAAAGTGGCTAGCTTTCATCCCAACACAGTTTATAGGGCCATACGGTACATAGTTTTCAAGTTACAGACTAAGCTAAGCAAAAGTGAACCAGGCCTTTTTACTGTGAAAATGGCACTTTGGGACTGTGAAAGTGACATTTTGGCCCTGTTGTCCCAAACTGCCCCAGCACTTCCCACACTGCTCAAAGTGGCTAGCTTTCATCCCAACACAGTTTATAGGGCCATACGGTACATAGTTTTCAAGTTACAGACTAAGCTAAGCAAAAGTGAACCAGGCCTTTTTACTGTGAAAATGGCACTTTGGGACTGTGAAAGTGACATTTTGGCCCTGTTGTCCCAAACTGCCCCAGCACTTCCCACATTGCTCAAAGTGGCTAGCTTTCATCCCAACACAGTTTATAGGGCCATACGGTACATAGTTTTCAAGTTACAGACTAAGCTAAGCAAAAGTGAACCAGGCCTTTACTGTGAAAATGGCACTTTGGGACTGTGAAAGTGACATTTTGGCCCTGTTGTCCCAAACTGCCCCAGCACTTCCCACATTGCTCAAAGTGGCTAGCTTTCATCCCAACACAGTTTATAGGGCCATACGGTACATAGTTTTCAAGTTACAGACTAAGCTAAGCAAAAGTGAACTCTGTGTTTTTTTACTGTGAAAACGGCACTTTGGGACTGTGAAAGTGACATTTTGGCCCTGTTGTCCCAAACTGCCCCAGCACTTCCCACATTGCTCAAAGTGGCTAGCTTTCATCCCAACACAGTTTATAGGGCCATACGGTACATAGTTTTCAAGTTACAGACTAAGCTAAGCAAAAGTGAACCAGGCCTTTTTACTGTGAAAATGGCACTTTGGGACTGTGAAAGTGACATTTTGGCCCTGTTGTCCCAAACTGCCCCAGCACTTCCCACATTGCTCAAAGTGGCTAGCTTTCATCCCAACACAGTTTATAGGGCCATACGGTACATAGTTTTCAAGTTACAGACTAAGCTAAGCAAAAGTGAACCAGGCCTTTTACTGTGAAAATGGCACTTTGGGACTGTGAAAGTGACATTTTGGCCCTGTTGTCCCAAACTGCCCCAGCACTTCCCACATTGCTCAAAGTGGCTAGCTTTCATCCCAACACAGTTTATAGGGCCATACGGTACATAGTTTTCAAGTTACAGACTAAGCTAAGCAAAAGTGAACCAGGCCTTTTTACTGTGAAAATGGCACTTTGGGACTGTGAAAGTGACATTTTGGCCCTGTTCGTTCCCTGTTGTCCCAAACTGCCCCAGCTCTTGCCACAATGCTCAAAGTGGCTAGCTTTCATCCCAACACAGTTTATAGGGCCATACGGTACATAGTTTTCAAGTTACAGACTAAGCTAAGCAAAAGTGAACCAGGCCTTTTTACTGTGAAAATGGCACTTTGGGACTGTGAAAGTGACATTTTGGCCCTGTTGTCCCAAACTGCCCCAGCACTTCCCACACTGCTCAAAGTGGCTAGCTTTCATCCCAACACAGTTTATAGGGCCATACGGTACATAGTTTTCAAGTTACAGACTAAGCTAAGCAAAAGTGAACCAGGCCTTTTTACTCGTGAAAATGGCACTTTGGGACTGTGAAAGTGACATTTTGGCCCTGTTGTCCCAAACTGCCCCAGCACTTCCCACATTGCTCAAAGTGCTAGCTTTCATCCCAACACAGTTTATAGGGCCATACGGTACATAGTTTTCAAGTTACAGACTAAGCTAAGCAAAAGTGAACCAGGCCTTTTTACTGTGAAAATGGCACTTTGGGACTGTGAAAGTGACATTTTGGCCCTGTTGTCCCAAACTGCCCCAGCACTTCCCACATTGCTCAAAGTGGCTAGCTTTCATCCCAACACAGTTTATAGGGCCATACGGTACATAGTTTTCAAGTTACAGACTAAGCTAAGCAAAATGAATCTTTTTTTTTTTACTGTGAAAACGGCACTTTGGGACTGTGAAAGTGACATTTTGGCCCTGTTGTCCCAAACTGCCCCAGCACTTCCCACATTGCTCAAAGTGGCTAGCTTTCATCCCAACACAGTTTATAGGGCCATACGGTACATAGTTTTCAAGTTACAGACTAAGCTAAGCAAAAGTGAACCAGGCCTTTTTACTGTGAAAATGGCACTTTGGGACTGTGAAAGTGACATTTTGGCCCTGTTGTCCCAAACTGCCCCAGCACTTCCCACATTGCTCAAAGTGGCTAGCTTTCATCCCAACACAGTTTATAGGGCCATACGGTACATAGTTTTCAAGTTACAGACTAAGCTAAGCAAAAGTGAACCAGCCTTTTTACTGTGAAAATGGCACTTTGGGACTGTGAAAGTGACATTTTGGCCCTGTTGTCCCAAACTGCCCCAGCACTTCCCACATTGCTCAAAGTGGCTAGCTTTCATCCCAACACAGTTTATAGGGCCAAACGGTACATAGTTTTCAAGTTACAGACTAAGCTAAGCAAAAGTGAACCAGGCCTTTTTACTGTGAAAATGGCACTTTGGGACTGTGAAAGTGACATTTTGGCCCTGTTCGTTCCCTGTTGTCCCAAACTGCCCCAGCTCTTGCCACAATGCTCAAAGTGGCTAGCTTTCATCCCAACACAGTTTATAGGGCCATACGGTACATAGTTTTCAAGTTACAGACTAAGCTAAGCAAAAGTGAACCAGGCCTTTTTACTGTGAAAATGGCACTTTGGGACTGTGAAAGTGACATTTTGGCCCTGTTGTCCCAAACTGCCCCAGCACTTCCCACACTGCTCAAAGTGGCTAGCTTTCATCCCAACACAGTTTATAGGGCCATACGGTACATAGTTTTCAAGTTACAGACTAAGCTAAGCAAAAGTGAACCAGGCCTTTTTACTGTGAAAATGGCACTTTGGGACTGTGAAAGTGACATTTTGGCCCTGTTGTCCCAAACTGCCCCAGCACTTCCCACATTGCTCAAAGTGGCTAGCTTTCATCCCAACACAGTTTATAGGGCCATACGGTACATAGTTTTCAAGTTACAGACAAAGCTAAGCAAAATGAATCTTTTTTTTTTTACTGTGAAAACGGCACTTTGGGACTGTGAAAGTGACATTTTGGCCCTGTTGTCCCAAACTGCCCCAGCACTTCCCACATTGCTCAAAGTGGCTAGCTTTCATCCCAACACAGTTTATAGGGCCATACGGTACATAGTTTTCAAGTTACAGACTAAGCTAAGCAAAATGAATCTGTTTTTTTTTACTGTGAAAATGGCACTTTGGGACTGTGAAAGTGACATTTTGGCCCTGTTGTCCCAAACTGCCCCAGCACTTCCCACATTGCTCAAAGTGGCTAGCTTTCATCCCAACACAGTTTATAGGGCCATACGGTACATAGTTTTCAAGTTACAGACTAAGCTAAGCAAAAGTGAACCAGGCCTTTTTACTGTGAAAATGGCACTTTGGGACTGTGAAAGTGACATTTTGGCCCTGTTGTCCCAAACTGCCCCAGCACTTCCCACATTGCTCAAAGTGGCTAGCTTTCATCCCAACACAGTTTATAGGGCCATACGGTACATAGTTTTCAAGTTACAGACTAAGCTAAGCAAAATGAATCTGTTTTTTTTTACTGTGAAAATGGCACTTTGGGACTGTGAAAGTGACATTTTGGCCCTGTTGTCCCAAACTGCCCCAGCACTTCCCACATTGCTCAAAGTGGCTAGCTTTCATCCCAACACAGTTTATAGGGCCATACGGTACATAGTTTTCAAGTTACAGACTAAGCTAAGCAAAAGTGAACCAGGCCTTTTTACTGTGAAAATGGCACTTTGGGACTGTGAAAGTGACATTTTGGCCCTGTTGTCCCAAACTGCCCCAGCACTTCCCACATTGCTCAAAGTGGCTAGCTTTCATCCCAACACAGTTTATAGGGCCATTACGGTACATAGTTTTCAAGTTACAGACTAAGCTAAGCAAAAGTGAACCAGGCCTTTTTACTGTGAAAATGGCACTTTGGGACTGTGAAAGTGACATTTTGGCCCTGTTGTCCCAAACTGCCCCAGCACTTCCCACATTGCTCAAAGTGGCTAGCTTTCATCCCAACACAGTTTATAGGGCCATACGGTACATAGTTTTCAAGTTACAGACTAAGCTAAGCAAAATGAATCTTTTTTTTTTACTGTGAAAACGGCACTTTGGGACTGTGAAAGTGACATTTTGGCCCTGTTGTCCCAAACTGCCCCAGCACTTCCCACATTGCTCAAAGTGGCTAGCTTTCATCCCAACACAGTTTATAGGGCCATACGGTACATAGTTTTCAAGTTACAGACTAAGCTAAGCAAAAGTGAACCAGGCCTTTTTACTGTGAAAATGGCACTTTGGGACTGTGAAAGTGACATTTTGGCCCTGTTGTCCCAAACTGCCCCAGCACTTCCCACATTGCTCAAAGTGGCTAGCTTTCATCCCAACACAGTTTATAGGGCCATACGGTACATAGTTTTCAAGTTACAGACTAAGCTAAGCAAAGTGAACCAGGCCTTTTTACTGTGAAAATGGCACTTTGGGACTGTGAAAGTGACATTTTGGCCCTGTTGTCCCAAACTGCCCCAGCACTTCCCACATTGCTCAAAGTGGCTAGCTTTCATCCCAACACAGTTTATAGGGCCATACGGTACATAGTTTTCAAGTTACAGACTAAGCTAAGCAAAAGTGAACCAGGCCTTTTTACTGTGAAAATGGCACTTTGGGACTGTGAAAGTGACATTTTGGCCCTGTTCGTTCCCTGTTGTCCCCAAACTGCCCCAGCTCTTGCCACAATGCTCAAAGTGGCTAGCTTTCATCCCAACACAGTTTATAGGGCCATACGGTACATAGTTTTTCAAGTTACAGACTAAGCTAAGCAAAGTGAACCAGGCCTTTTTACTGTGAAAATGGCACTTTGGGACTGTGAAAGTGACATTTTGGCCCTGTTGTCCCAAACTGCCCCAGCACTTCCCACACTGCTCAAAGTGGCTAGCTTTCATCCCAACACAGTTTATAGGGCCATACGGTACATAGTTTTCAAGTTACAGACTAAGCTAAGCAAAAGTGAACCAGGCCTTTTTACTGTGAAAATGGCACTTTGGGACTGTGAAAGTGACATTTTGGCCCTGTTGTCCCAAACTGCCCAGCACTTCCCACATTGCTCAAAGTGGCTAGCTTTCATCCCAACACAGTTTATAGGGCCATACGGTACATAGTTTTCAAGTTACAGACTAAGCTAAGCAAAAGTGAACCAGGCCTTTTTACTGTGAAAATGGCACTTTGGGACTGTGAAAGTGACATTTGGCCCTGTTGTCCCAAACTGCCCCAGCACTTCCCACATTGCTCAAAGTGGCTAGCTTTCATCCCAACACAGTTTATAGGGCCATACGGTACATAGTTTTCAAGTTACAGACTAAGCTAAGCAAAATGAATCTTTTTTTTTTACTGTGAAAACGGCACTTTGGGACTGTGAAAGTGACATTTTGGCCCTGTTGTCCCAAACTGCCCCAGCACTTCCCACATTGCTCAAAGTGGCTAGCTTTCATCCCAACACAGTTTATAGGGCCATACGGTACATAGTTTTCAAGTTACAGACTAAGCTAAGCAAAAGTGAACCAGGCCTTTTTACTGTGAAAATGGCACTTTGGACTGTGAAAGTGACATTTTGGCCCTGTTGTCCCAAACTGCCCCAGCACTTCCCACATTGCTCAAAGTGGCTAGCTTTCATCCCAACACAGTTTATAGGGCCATACGGTACATAGTTTTCAAGTTACAGACTAAGCTAAGCAAAAGTGAACCAGGCCTTTTTACTGTGAAAATGGCACTTTGGGACTGTGAAAGTGACATTTTGGCCCTGTTCGTTCCCTGTTGTCCCAAACTGCCCCAGCTCTTGCCACAATGCTCAAAGTGGCTAGCTTTCATCCCAACACAGTTTATAGGGCCATACGGTACATAGTTTTCAAGTTACAGACTAAGCTAAGCAAAAGTGAACCAGGCCTTTTTACTGTGAAAATGGCACTTTGGGACTGTGAAAGTGACATTTTGGCCCTGTTGTCCCAAACTGCCCCAGCACTTCCCACACTGCTCAAAGTGGCTAGCTTTCATCCCAACACAGTTTATAGGGCCATACGGTACATAGTTTTCAAGTTACAGACTAAGCTAAGCAAAAGTGAACCAGGCCTTTTTACTGTGAAAATGGCACTTTGGGACTGTGAAAGTGACATTTTGGCCCTGTTGTCCCAAACTGCCCCAGCACTTCCCACATTGCTCAAAGTGGCTAGCTTTCATCCCAACACAGTTTATAGGGCCATACGGTACATAGTTTTCAAGTTACAGACTAAGCTAAGCAAAAGTGAACCAGGCCTTTTTACTGTGAAAATGGCACTTTGGGACTGTGAAAGTGACATTTTGGCCCTGTTGTCCCAAACTGCCCCAGCACTTCCCACATTGCTCAAAGTGGCTAGCTTTCATCCCAACACAGTTTATAGGGCCATACGGTACATAGTTTTCAAGTTACAGACTAAGCTAAGCAAAAGTGAACCAGGCCTTTTTACTGTGAAAATGGCACTTTGGGACTGTGAAAGTGACATTTTGGCCCTGTTGTCCCAAACTGCCCCAGCACTTCCCACATTGCTCAAAGTGGCTAGCTTTCATCCCAACACAGTTTATAGGGCCATACGGTACATAGTTTTCAAGTTACAGACTAAGCTAAGCAAAAGTGAACCAGGCCTTTTTACTGTGAAAATGGCACTTTGGGACTGTGAAAGTGACATTTTGGCCCTGTTGTCCCAAACTGCCCCAGCACTTCCCACATTGCTCAAAGTGGCTAGCTTTCATCCCAACACAGTTTATAGGGCCATACGGTACATAGTTTTCAAGTTACAGACTAAGCTAAGCAAAATGAATCTTTTTTTTTTTACTGTGAAAACGGCACTTTGGGACTGTGAAAGTGACAATTTTGGCCCTGTTGTCCCAAACTGCCCCAGCACTTCCCACATTGCTCAAAGTGGCTAGCTTTCATCCCAACACAGTTTATAGGGCCATACGGTACATAGTTTTCAAGTTACAGACTAAGCTAAGCAAAAGTGAACCAGGCCTTTTTACTGTGAAAATGGCACTTTGGGACTGTGAAAGTGACATTTTGGCCCTGTTGTCCCAAACTGCCCCAGCACTTCCCACATTGCTCAAAGTGGCTAGCTTTCATCCCAACACAGTTTATAGGGCCATACGGTACATAGTTTTCAAGTTACAGACTAAGCTAAGCAAAAGTGAACCAGGCCTTTTTACTGTGAAAATGGCACTTTGGGACTGTGAAAGTGACATTTTGGCCCTGTTGTCCCAAACTGCCCCAGCACTTCCCACATTGCTCAAAGTGGCTAGCTTTCATCCCAACACAGTTTATAGGGCCATACGGTACATAGTTTTCAAGTTACAGACTAAGCTAAGCAAAAGTGAACCAGGCCTTTTTACTGTGAAAATGGCACTTTGGGACTGTGAAAGTGACATTTTGGCCCTGTTGTCCCAAACTGCCCCAGCACTTCCCACATTGCTCAAAGTGGCTAGCTTTCATCCCAACACAGTTTATAGGGCCATACGGTACATAGTTTTCAAGTTACAGACTAAGCTAAGCAAAAGTGAACCAGGCCTTTTTACTGTGAAAATGGCACTTTGGGACTGTGAAAGTGACATTTTGGCCCTGTCGTTCCCTGTTGTCCCAAACTGCCCCAGCTCTTGCCCACATTGCTCAAAGTGGCTAGCTTTCATCCCAACACAGTTTATAGGGCCATACGGTACATAGTTTTCAAGTTACAGACTAAGCTAAGCAAAAGTGAACCAGGCCTTTTTACTGTGAAAATGGCACTTTGGGACTGTGAAAGTGACATTTTGGCCCTGTTGTCCCAAACTGCCCCAGCACTTCCCACATTGCTCAAAGTGGCTAGCTTTCATCCCAACACAGTTTATAGGGCCATACGGTACATAGTTTTCAAGTTACAGACTAAGCTAAGCAAAAGTGAACCAGGCCTTTTTACTGTGAAAATGGCACTTTGGGGACTGTGAAAGTGACATTTTGGCCCTGTTGTCCCAAACTGCCCCAGCACTTCCCACATTGCTCAAAGTGGCTAGCTTTCATCCCAACACAGTTTATAGGGCCATACGGTACATAGTTTTCAAGTTACAGACTAAGCTAAGCAAAAGTGAATCTTTCTTTTTTTACTGTGAAAACGGCACTTTGGGACTGTGAAAGTGACATTTTGGCCCTGTTGTCCCAAACTGCCCCAGCACTTCCCACATTGCTCAAAGTGGCTAGCTTTCATCCCAACACAGTTTATAGGGCCATACGGTACATAGTTTTCAAGTTACAGACTAAGCTAAGCAAAATGAATCTGTTTTTTTTACTGTGAAAATGGCACTTTGGGACTGTGAAAGTGACATTTTGGCCCTGTTGTCCCAAACTGCCCCAGCACTTCCCACATTGCTCAAAGTGGCTAGCTTTCATCCCAACACAGTTTATAGGGCCATACGGTACATAGTTTTCAAGTTACAGACTAAGCTAAGCAAAAGTGAACCAGGCCTTTTTACTGTGAAAATGGCACTTTGGGACTGTGAAAGTGACATTTTGGCCCTGTTGTCCCAAACTGCCCCAGCACTTCCCACATTGCTCAAAGTGGCTAGCTTTCATCCCAAGACAGTTTATAGGGCCATACGGTACATAGTTTTCAAGTTACAGACTAAGCTAAGCAAAATGAATCTGTTTTTTTTTTACTGTGAAAATGGCACTTTGGGACTGTGAAAGTGACATTTTGGCCCTGTTGTCCCAAACTGCCCCAGCACTTCCCACATTGCTCAAAAGTGGCTAGCTTTCATCCCAACACAGTTTATAGGGCCATACGGTACATAGTTTTCAAGTTACAGACTAAGCTAAGCAAAAGTGAACCAGGCCTTTTTACTGTGAAAATGGCACTTTGGGACTGTGAAAGTGACATTTTGGCCCTGTTGTCCCAAACTGCCCCAGCACTTCCCACATTGCTCAAAGTGGCTAGCTTTCATCCCAACACAGTTTATAGGGCCATACGGTACATAGTTTTCAAGTTACAGACTAAGCTAAGCAAAAGTGAACCAGGCCTTTTTACTGTGAAAATGGCACTTTGGGACTGTGAAAGTGACATTTTGGCCCTGTTGTCCCAAACTGCCCCAGCACTTCCCACATTGCTCAAAGTGGCTAGCTTTCATCCCAACACAGTTTATAGGGCCATACGGTACATAGTTTTCAAGTTACAGACTAAGCTAAGCAAAATGAATCTTTTTTTTTTTACTGTGAAAACGGCACTTTGGGACTGTGAAAGTGACATTTTGGCCCTGTTGTCCCAAACTGCCCCAGCACTTCCCACATTGCTCAAAGTGGCTAGCTTTCATCCCAACACAGTTTATAGGGCCATACGGTACATAGTTTTCAAGTTACAGACTAAGCTAAGCAAAAGTGAACCAGGCCTTTTTACTGTGAAAATGGCACTTTGGGACTGTGAAAGTGACATTTTGGCCCTGTTGTCCCAAACTGCCCCAGCACTTCCCACATTGCTCAAAGTGGCTAGCTTTCATCCCAACACAGTTTATAGGGCCATACGGTACATAGTTTTCAAGTTACAGACTAAGCTAAGCAAAAGTGAACCAGGCCTTTTTACTGTGAAAATGGCACTTTGGGACTGTGAAAGTGACATTTTGGCCCTGTTCGTTCCCTGTGTCCCAAACTGCCCCAGCTCTTGCCACAATGCTCAAAGTGGCTAGCTTTCATCCCAACACAGTTTATAGGGCCATACGGTACATAGTTTTCAAGTTACAGACTAAGCTAAGCAAAAGTGAACCAGGCCTTTTTACTGTGAAAATGGCACTTTGGGACTGTGAAAGTGACATTTTGGCCCTGTTGTCCCAAACTGCCCCAGCACTTCCCACATTGCTCAAAGTGGCTAGCTTTCATCCCAAGACAGTTTATAGGGCCATACGGTACATAGTTTTCAAGTTACAGACTAAGCTAAGCAAAAGTGAATCTGTTTTTTTTTTACTGTGAAAATGGCACTTTGGGACTGTGAAAGTGACATTTTGGCCCTGTTGTCCCAAACTGCCCCAGCACTTCCCACATTGCTCAAAGTGGCTAGCTTTCATCCCAACACAGTTTATAGGGCCATACGGTACATAGTTTTCAAGTTACAGACTAAGCTAAGCAAAAGTGAACCAGGCCTTTTTACTGTGAAAATGGCACTTTGGGACTGTGAAAGTGACATTTTGGCCCTGTTGTCCCAAACTGCCCCAGCACTTCCCACATTGCTCAAAGTGGCTAGCTTTCATCCCAACACAGTTTATAGGGCCATACGGTACATAGTTTTCAAGTTACAGACTAAGCTAAGCAAAAGTGAACCAGGCCTTTTTACTGTGAAAATGGCACTTTGGGACTGTGAAAGTGACATTTTGGCCCTGTTGTCCCAAACTGCCCCAGCACTTCCCACATTGCTCAAAAGTGGCTAGCTTTCATCCCAACACAGTTTATAGGGCCATACGGTACATAGTTTTCAAGTTACAGACTAAGCTAAGCAAAATGAATCTTTTTTTTTTTACTGTGAAAACGGCACTTTGGGACTGTGAAAGTGACATTTTGGCCCTGTTGTCCCAAACTGCCCCAGCACTTCCCACATTGCTCAAAGTGGCTAGCTTTCATCCCAACACAGTTTATAGGGCCATACGGTACATAGTTTTCAAGTTACAGACTAAGCTAAGCAAAAGTGAACCAGGCCTTTTTACTGTGAAAATGGCACTTTGGGACTGTGAAAGTGACATTTTGGCCCTGTTGTCCCAAACTGCCCCAGCACTTCCCACATTGCTCAAAGTGGCTAGCTTTCATCCCAACACAGTTTATAGGGCCATACGGTACATAGTTTTCAAGTTACAGACTAAGCTAAGCAAAAGTGAACCAGGCCTTTTTACTGTGAAAATGGCACTTTGGGACTGTGAAAGTGACATTTTGGCCCTGTTGTCCCAAACTGCCCCAGCACTTCCCACATTGCTCAAAGTGGCTAGCTTTCATCCCAACACAGTTTATAGGGCCATACGGTACATAGTTTTCAAGTTACAGACTAAGCTAAGCAAAAGTGAACCAGGCCTTTTTACTGTGAAAATGGCACTTTGGGACTGTGAAAGTGACATTTTGGCCCTGTTGTCCCAAACTGCCCCAGCACTTCCCACATTGCTCAAAGTGGCTAGCTTTCATCCCAACACAGTTTATAGGGCCATACGGTACATAGTTTTCAAGTTACAGACTAAGCTAAGCAAAAGTGAACCAGGCCTTTTTACTGTGAAAATGGCACTTTGGGACTGTGAAAGTGACATTTTGGCCCTGTTCGTTCCCTGTTGTCCCAAACTGCCCCAGCTCTTGCCACAATGCTCAAAGTGGCTAGCTTTCATCCCAACACAGTTTATAGGGCCATACGGTACATAGTTTTCAAGTTACAGACTAAGCTAAGCAAAAGTGAACCAGGCCTTTTTACTGTGAAAATGGCACTTTGGGACTGTGAAAGTGACATTTTGGCCCTGTTGTCCCAAACTGCCCCAGCACTTCCCACATTGCTCAAAGTGGCTAGCTTTCATCCCAACACAGTTTATAGGGCCATACGGTACATAGTTTTCAAGTTACAGACTAAGCTAAGCAAAAGTGAACCAGGCCTTTTTACTGTGAAAATGGCACTTTGGGACTGTGAAAGTGACATTTTGGCCCTGTTGTCCCAAACTGCCCCAGCACTTCCCACATTGCTCAAAGTGGCTAGCTTTCATCCCAACACAGTTTATAGGGCCATACGGTACATAGTTTTCAAGTTACAGACAAAGCTAAGCAAAATGAATCTTTTTTTTTTTACTGTGAAAACGGCACTTTGGGACTGTGAAAGTGACATTTTGGCCCTGTTGTCCCAAACTGCCCCAGCACTTCCCACATTGCTCAAAGTGGCTAGCTTTCATCCCAACACAGTTTATAGGGCCATACGGTACATAGTTTTCAAGTTACAGACTAAGCTAAGCAAAATGAATCTGTTTTTTTTACTGTGAAAATGGCACTTTGGGACTGTGAAAGTGACATTTTGGCCCTGTTGTCCCAAACTGCCCCAGCACTTCCCACATTGCTCAAAGTGGCTAGCTTTCATCCCAACACAGTTTATAGGGCCATACGGTACATAGTTTTCAAGTTACAGACTAAGCTAAGCAAAAGTGAACCAGGCCTTTTTACTGTGAAAATGGCACTTTGGGACTGTGAAAGTGACATTTTGGCCCTGTTGTCCCAAACTGCCCCAGCACTTCCCACATTGCTCAAAGTGGCTAGCTTTCATCCCAACACAGTTTATAGGGCCATACGGTACATAGTTTTCAAGTTACAGACTAAGCTAAGCAAAATGAATCTGTTTTTTTTTTACTGTGAAAATGGCACTTTGGGACTGTGAAAGTGACATTTTGGCCCTGTTGTCCCAAACTGCCCCAGCACTTCCCACATTGCTCAAAGTGGCTAGCTTTCATCCCAACACAGTTTATAGGGCCATACGGTACATAGTTTTCAAGTTACAGACTAAGCTAAGCAAAAGTGAACCAGGCCTTTTTACTGTGAAAATGGCACTTTGGGACTGTGAAAGTGACATTTTGGCCCTGTTGTCCCAAACTGCCCCAGCACTTCCCACATTGCTCAAAGTGGCTAGCTTTCATCCCAACACAGTTTATAGGGCCATACGGTACATAGTTTTCAAGTTACAGACTAAGCTAAGCAAAAGTGAACCAGGCCTTTTTACTGTGAAAATGGCACTTTGGGACTGTGAAAGTGACATTTTGGCCCTGTTGTCCCAAACTGCCCCAGCACTTCCCACATTGCTCAAAGTGGCTAGCTTTCATCCCAACACAGTTTATAGGGCCATACGGTACATAGTTTTCAAGTTACAGACTAAGCTAAGCAAAATGAATCTTTTTTTTTTTTACTGTGAAAACGGCACTTTGGGACTGTGAAAGTGACATTTTGGCCCTGTTGTCCCAAACTGCCCCAGCACTTCCCACATTGCTCAAAGTGGCTAGCTTTCATCCCAACACAGTTTATAGGGCCATACGGTACATAGTTTTCAAGTTACAGACTAAGCTAAGCAAAAGTGAACCAGGCCTTTTTACTGTGAAAATGGCACTTTGGGACTGTGAAAGTGACATTTTGGCCCTGTTGTCCCAAACTGCCCCAGCACTTCCCACATTGCTCAAAGTGGCTAGCTTTCATCCCAACACAGTTTATAGGGGCCATACGGTACATAGTTTTCAAGTTACAGACTAAGCTAAGCAAAAGTGAACCAGGCCTTTTTACTGTGAAAATGGCACTTTGGGACTGTGAAAGTGACATTTTGGCCCTGTTGTCCCAAACTGCCCCAGCACTTCCCACATTGCTCAAAGTGGCTAGCTTTCATCCCAACACAGTTTATAGGGCCATACGGTACATAGTTTTCAAGTTACAGACTAAGCTAAGCAAAAGTGAACCAGGCCTTTTTACTGTGAAAATGGCACTTTGGGACTGTGAAAGTGACATTTTGGCCCTGTTCGTTCCTGTTGTCCCAAACTGCCCCAGCTCTTGCCCACAATGCTCAAAGTGGCTAGCTTTCATCCCAACACAGTTTATAGGGCCATACGGTACATAGTTTTCAAGTTACAGACTAAGCTAAGCAAAAGTGAACCAGGCCTTTTTACTGTGAAAATGGCACTTTGGGACTGTGAAAGTGACATTTTGGCCCTGTTGTCCCAAACTGCCCCAGCACTTCCCACACTGCTCAAAGTGGCTAGCTTTCATCCCAACACAGTTTATAGGGCCATACGGTACATAGTTTTCAAGTTACAGACTAAGCTAAGCAAAAGTGAACCAGGCCTTTTTACTGTGAAAATGGCACTTTGGGACTGTGAAAGTGACATTTTGGCCCTGTTGTCCCAAACTGCCCCAGCACTTCCCACATTGCTCAAAGTGGCTAGCTTTCATCCCAACACAGTTTATAGGGCCATACGGTACATAGTTTTCAAGTTACAGACTAAGCTAAGCAAAAGTGAACCAGGCCTTTTTACTGTGAAAATGGCACTTTGGGACTGTGAAAGTGACATTTTGGCCCTGTTGTCCCAAACTGCCCCAGCACTTCCCACATTGCTCAAAGTGGCTAGCTTTCATCCCAACACAGTTTATAGGGCCATACGGTACATAGTTTTCAAGTTACAGACTAAGCTAAGCAAAATGAATCTTTTTTTTTTTACTGTGAAAACGGCACTTTGGGACTGTGAAAGTGACATTTTGGCCCTGTTGTCCCAAACTGCCCCAGCACTTCCCACATTGCTCAAAGTGGCTAGCTTTCATCCCAACACAGTTTATAGGGCCATACGGTACATAGTTTTCAAGTTACAGACTAAGCTAAGCAAAAGTGAACCAGGCCTTTTTACTGTGAAAATGGCACTTTGGGACTGTGAAAGTGACATTTTGGCCCTGTTGTCCCAAACTGCCCCAGCACTTCCCACATTGCTCAAAGTGGCTAGCTTTCATCCCAACACAGTTTATAGGGCCATACGGTACATAGTTTTCAAGTTACAGACTAAGCTAAGCAAAAGTGAACCAGGCCTTTTTACTGTGAAAATGGCACTTTGGGACTGTGAAAGTGACATTTTGGCCCTGTTGTCCCAAACTGCCCCAGCACTTCCCACATTGCTCAAAGTGGCTAGCTTTCATCCCAACACAGTTTATAGGGCCATACGGTACATAGTTTTCAAGTTACAGACTAAGCTAAGCAAAAGTGAACCAGGCCTTTTTACTGTGAAAATGGCACTTTGGGACTGTGAAAGTGACATTTTGGCCCTGTTCGTTCCCTGTTGTCCCAAACTGCCCCAGCACTTGCCACAATGCTCAAAGTGGCTAGCTTTCATCCCAACACAGTTTATAGGGCCATACGGTACATAGTTTTCAAGTTACAGACTAAGCTAAGCAAAAGTGAACCAGGCCTTTTTACTGTGAAAATGGCACTTTGGGACTGTGAAAGTGACATTTTGGCCCTGTTGTCCCAAACTGCCCCAGCACTTCCCACATTGCTCAAAGTGGCTAGCTTTCATCCCAACACAGTTTATAGGGCCATACGGTACATAGTTTTCAAGTTACAGACTAAGCTAAGCAAAAGTGAACCAGGCCTTTTTACTGTGAAAATGGCACTTTGGGACTGTGAAAGTGACATTTTGGCCCTGTTGTCCCAAACTGCCCCAGCACTTCCCACATTGCTCAAAGTGGCTAGCTTTCATCCCAACACAGTTTATAGGGCCATACGGTACATAGTTTTCAAGTTACAGACTAAGCTAAGCAAAAGTGAACCAGGCCTTTTTACTGTGAAAATGGCACTTTGGGACTGTGAAAGTGACATTTTGGCCCTGTTGTCCCAAACTGCCCCAGCACTTCCCACATTGCTCAAAGTGGCTAGCTTTCATCCCAACACAGTTTATAGGGCCATACGGTACATAGTTTTCAAGTTACAGACTAAGCTAAGCAAAAGTGAACCATGCTTTTTTTACTGTGAAAACGGCACTTTGGGACTGTGAAAGTGACATTTTGGCCCTGTTGTCCCAAACTGCCCCAGCACTTCCCACATTGCTCAAAGTGGCTAGCTTTCATCCCAACACAGTTTATAGGGCCATACGGTACATAGTTTTCAAGTTACAGACTAAGCTAAGCAAAAGTGAACCAGGCCTTTTTACTGTGAAAATGGCACTTTGGGACTGTGAAAGTGACATTTTGGCCCTGTTGTCCCAAACTGCCCCAGCACTTCCCACATTGCTCAAAGTGGCTAGCTTTCATCCCAACACAGTTTATAGGGCCATACGGTACATAGTTTTCAAGTTACAGACTAAGCTAAGCAAAAGTGAACCAGGCCTTTTTACTGTGAAAATGGCACTTTGGGACTGTGAAAGTGACATTTTGGCCCTGTTGTCCCAAACTGCCCCAGCACTTCCCACATTGCTCAAAGTGGCTAGCTTTCATCCCAACACAGTTTATAGGGCCATACGGTACATAGTTTTCAAGTTACAGACTAAGCTAAGCAAAAGTGAACCAGGCCTTTTTACTGTGAAAATGGCACTTTGGGACTGTGAAAGTGACATTTTGGCCCTGTTGTCCCAAACTGCCCCAGCACTTCCCACATTGCTCAAAGTGGCTAGCTTTCATCCCAACACAGTTTATAGGGCCATACGGTACATAGTTTTCAAGTTACAGACTAAGCTAAGCAAAAGTGAACCAGGCCTTTTTACTGTGAAAATGGCACTTTGGGACTGTGAAAGTGACATTTTGGCCCTGTTGTCCCAAACTGCCCCAGCACTTCCCACATTGCTCAAAGTGGCTAGCTTTCATCCCAACACAGTTTATAGGGCCATACGGTACATAGTTTTCAAGTTACAGACTAAGCTAAGCAAAAGTGAACCAGGCCTTTTTACTGTGAAAATGGCACTTTGGGACTGTGAAAGTGACATTTTGGCCCTGTTCGTTCCCTGTTGTCCCAAACTGCCCCAGCTCTTGCCACAATGCTCAAAGTGGCTAGCTTTCATCCCAACACAGTTTATAGGGCCATACGGTACATAGTTTTCAAGTTACAGACTAAGCTAAGCAAAAGTGAACCAGGCCTTTTACTGTGAAAATGGCACTTTGGGACTGTGAAAGTGACATTTTGGCCCTGTTGTCCCAAACTGCCCCAGCACTTCCCACACTGCTCAAAGTGGCTAGCTTTCATCCCAACACAGTTTATAGGGCCATACGGTACATAGTTTTCAAGTTACAGACTAAGCTAAGCAAAAGTGAACCAGGCCTTTTTACTGTGAAAATGGCACTTTGGGACTGTGAAAGTGACATTTTGGCCCTGTTGTCCCAAACTGCCCCAGCACTTCCCACATTGCTCAAAGTGGCTAGCTTTCATCCCAACACAGTTTATAGGGCCATACGGTACATAGTTTTCAAGTTACAGACTAAGCTAAGCAAAAGTGAACCAGGCCTTTTTACTGTGAAAATGGCACTTTGGGACTGTGAAAGTGACATTTTGGCCCTGTTGTCCCAAACTGCCCCAGCACTTCCCACATTGCTCAAAGTGGCTAGCTTTCATCCCAACACAGTTTATAGGGCCATACGGTACATAGTTTTCAAGTTACAGACTAAGCTAAGCAAAATGAATCTTTTTTTTTTTACTGTGAAAACGGCACTTTGGGACTGTGAAAGTGACATTTTGGCCCTGTTGTCCCAAACTGCCCCAGCACTTCCCACATTGCTCAAAGTGGCTAGCTTTCATCCCAACACAGTTTATAGGGCCATACGGTACATAGTTTTCAAGTTACAGACTAAGCTAAGCAAAAGTGAACCAGGCCTTTTTACTGTGAAAATGGCACTTTGGGACTGTGAAAGTGACATTTTGGCCCTGTTGTCCCAAACTGCCCCAGCACTTCCCACACTGCTCAAAGTGGCTAGCTTTCATCCCAACACAGTTTATAGGGCCATACGGTACATAGTTTTCAAGTTACAGACTAAGCTAAGCAAAAGTGAACCAGGCCTTTTTACTGTGAAAATGGCACTTTGGGACTGTGAAAGTGACATTTTGGCCCTGTTGTCCCAAACTGCCCCAGCACTTCCCACATTGCTCAAAGTGGCTAGCTTTCATCCCAACACAGTTTATAGGGCCATACGGTACATAGTTTTCAAGTTACAGACTAAGCTAAGCAAAAGTGAACCAGGCCTTTTTACTGTGAAAATGGCACTTTGGGACTGTGAAAGTGACATTTTGGCCCTGTTGTCCCAAACTGCCCCAGCACTTCCCACATTGCTCAAAGTGGCTAGCTTTCATCCCAACACAGTTTATAGGGCCATACGGTACATAGTTTTCAAGTTACAGACTAAGCTAAGCAAAAGTGAACCAGGCCTTTTTACTGTGAAAATGGCACTTTGGGACTGTGAAAGTGACATTTTGGCCCTGTTGTCCCAAACTGCCCCAGCACTTCCCACATTGCTCAAAGTGGCTAGCTTTCATCCCAACACAGTTTATAGGGCCATACGGTACATAGTTTTCAAGTTACAGACTAAGCTAAGCAAAAGTGAATCTTTTTTTTTTACTGTGAAAACGGCACTTTGGGACTGTGAAAGTGACATTTTGGCCCTGTTGTCCCAAACTGCCCCAGCACTTCCCACATTGCTCAAAGTGGCTAGCTTTCATCCCAACACAGTTTATAGGGCCATACGGTACATAGTTTTCAAGTTACAGACTAAGCTAAGCAAAAGTGAACCAGGCCTTTTTACTGTGAAAATGGCACTTTGGGACTGTGAAAGTGACATTTTGGCCCTGTTGTCCCAAACTGCCCCAGCACTTCCCACACTGCTCAAAGTGGCTAGCTTTCATCCCAACACAGTTTATAGGGCCATACGGTACATAGTTTTCAAGTTACAGACTAAGCTAAGCAAAAGTGAACCAGGCCTTTTTACTGTGAAAATGGCACTTTGGGACTGTGAAAGTGACATTTTGGCCCTGTTGTCCCAAACTGCCCCAGCACTTCCCACATTGCTCAAAGTGGCTAGCTTTCATCCCAACACAGTTTATAGGGCCATACGGTACATAGTTTTCAAGTTACAGACTAAGCTAAGCAAAAGTGAACCAGGCCTTTTTACTGTGAAAATGGCACTTTGGGACTGTGAAAGTGACATTTTGGCCCTGTTGTCCCAAACTGCCCCAGCACTTCCCACATTGCTCAAAGTGGCTAGCTTTCATCCCAACACAGTTTATAGGGCCATACGGTACATAGTTTTCAAGTTACAGACTAAGCTAAGCAAAATGAATCTTTTTTTTTACTGTGAAAACGGCACTTTGGGACTGTGAAAGTGACATTTTGGCCCTGTTGTCCCAAACTGCCCCAGCACTTCCCACATTGCTCAAAGTGGCTAGCTTTCATCCCAACACAGTTTATAGGGCCATACGGTACATAGTTTTCAAGTTACAGACTAAGCTAAGCAAAAGTGAACCAGGCCTTTTTACTGTGAAAATGGCACTTTGGGACTGTGAAAGTGACATTTTGGCCCTGTTGTCCCAAACTGCCCCAGCACTTCCCACATTGCTCAAAGTGGCTAGCTTTCATCCCAACACAGTTTATAGGGCCATACGGTACATAGTTTTCAAGTTACAGACTAAGCTAAGCAAAAGTGAACCAGGCCTTTTTACTGTGAAAATGGCACTTTGGGACTGTGAAAGTGACATTTTGGCCCTGTTGTCCCAAACTGCCCCAGCACTTCCCACATTGCTCAAAGTGGCTAGCTTTCATCCCAACACAGTTTATAGGGCCATACGGTACATAGTTTTCAAGTTACAGACTAAGCTAAGCAAAAGTGAACCAGGCCTTTTTTACTGTGAAAATGGCACTTTGGGACTGTGAAAGTGACATTTTGGCCCTGTTGTCCCAAACTGCCCCAGCACTTCCCACATTGCTCAAAGTGGCTAGCTTTCATCCCCAACACAGTTTATAGGGCCATACGGTACATAGTTTTCAAGTTACAGACTAAGCTAAGCAAAAGTGAACCAGGCCTTTTTACTGTGAAAATGGCACTTTGGGACTGTGAAAGTGACATTTTGGCCCTGTTGTCCCAAACTGCCCCAGCACTTCCCACATTGCTCAAAGTGGCTAGCTTTCATCCCAACACAGTTTATAGGGCCATACGGTACATAGTTTTCAAGTTACAGACTAAGCTAAGCAAAAGTGAACCAGGCCTTTTTACTGTGAAAATGGCACTTTGGGACTGTGAAAGTGACATTTTGGCCCTGTCCCTGTTGTCCCAAACTGCCCCAGCACTTCCCACATTGCTCAAAGTGGCTAGCTTTCATCCCAACACAGTTTATAGGGCCATACGGTACATAGTTTTCAAGTTACAGACTAAGCTAAGCAAAAGTGAACCAGGCCTTTTTACTGTGAAAATGGCACTTTGGGACTGTGAAAGTGACATTTTGGCCCTGTTGTCCCAAACTGCCCCAGCACTTCCCACACTGCTCAAAGTGGCTAGCTTTCATCCCAACACAGTTTATAGGGCCATACGGTACATAGTTTTCAAGTTACAGACTAAGCTAAGCAAAAGTGAACCAGGCCTTTTTACTGTGAAAATGGCACTTTGGGACTGTGAAAGTGACATTTTGGCCCTGTTGTCCCAAACTGCCCCAGCACTTCCCACATTGCTCAAAGTGGCTAGCTTTCATCCCAACACAGTTTATAGGGCCATACGGTACATAGTTTTCAAGTTACAGACTAAGCTAAGCAAAAGTGAATCTTTTCCTTTTTTACTGTGAAAAACGGCACTTTGGGACTGTGAAAGTGACATTTTGGCCCTGTTGTCCCAAACTGCCCCAGCACTTCCCACATTGCTCAAAGTGGCTAGCTTTCATCCCAACACAGTTTATAGGGCCATACGGTACATAGTTTTCAAGTTACAGACTAAGCTAAGCAAAAGTGAACCAGGCCTTTTTACTGTGAAAATGGCACTTTGGGACTGTGAAAGTGACATTTTGGCCCTGTTGTCCCAAACTGCCCCAGCACTTCCCACATTGCTCAAAGTGGCTAGCTTTCATCCCAACACAGTTTATAGGGCCATACGGTACATAGTTTTCAAGTTACAGACTAAGCTAAGCAAAAGTGAACCAGGCCTTTTTACTGTGAAAATGGCACTTTGGGACTGTGAAAGTGACATTTTGGCCCTGTTGTCCCAAACTGCCCCAGCACTTCCCACATTGCTCAAAGTGGCTAGCTTTCATCCCAACACAGTTTATAGGGCCATACGGTACATAGTTTTCAAGTTACAGACTAAGCTAAGCAAAAGTGAACCAGGCCTTTTTACTGTGAAAATGGCACTTTGGGACTGTGAAAGTGACATTTTGGCCCTTCGTCCCTGTTGTCCCAAACTGCCCCAGCACTTGCCACAATGCTCAAAGTGGCTAGCTTTCATCCCAACACAGTTTATAGGGCCATACGGTACATAGTTTTCAAGTTACAGACTAAGCTAAGCAAAAGTGAACCAGGCCTTTTTACTGTGAAAATGGCACTTTGGGACTGTGAAAGTGACATTTTGGCCCTGTTGTCCCAAACTGCCCCAGCACTTCCCACATTGCTCAAAGTGGCTAGCTTTCATCCCAACACAGTTTATAGGGCCATACGGTACATAGTTTTCAAGTTACAGACTAAGCTAAGCAAAAGTGAACCAGGCCTTTTTACTGTGAAAATGGCACTTTGGGACTGTGAAAGTGACATTTTGGCCCTGTTGTCCCAAACTGCCCCAGCACTTCCCACATTGCTCAAAGTGGCTAGCTTTCATCCCAACACAGTTTATAGGGCCATACGGTACATAGTTTTCAAGTTACAGACTAAGCTAAGCAAAAGTGAACCAGGCCTTTTTACTGTGAAAATGGCACTTTGGGACTGTGAAAGTGACATTTTGGCCCTGTTGTCCCAAACTGCCCCAGCACTTCCCACATTGCTCAAAGTGGCTAGCTTTCATCCCAACACAGTTTATAGGGCCATACGGTACATAGTTTTCAAGTTACAGACTAAGCTAAGCAAAAGTGAACCAGGCCTTTTTACTGTGAAAATGGCACTTTGGGACTGTGAAAGTGACATTTTGGCCCTGTTGTCCCAAACTGCCCCAGCACTTCCCACATTGCTCAAAGTGGCTAGCTTTCATCCCAACACAGTTTATAGGGCCATACGGTACATAGTTTTCAAGTTACAGACTAAGCTAAGCAAAAGTGAACCAGGCCTTTTTACTGTGAAAATGGCACTTTGGGACTGTGAAAGTGACATTTTGGCCCTGTTGTCCCAAACTGCCCCAGCACTTCCCACATTGCTCAAAGTGGCTAGCTTTCATCCCAACACAGTTTATAGGGCCATACGGTACATAGTTTTCAAGTTACAGACTAAGCTAAGCAAAAGTGAACCAGGCCTTTTTACTGTGAAAATGGCACTTTGGGACTGTGAAAGTGACATTTTGGCCCTGTTGTCCCAAACTGCCCCCAGCACTTCCCACATTGCTCAAAGTGGCTAGCTTTCATCCCAACACAGTTTATAGGGCCATACGGTACATAGTTTTCAAGTTACAGACTAAGCTAAGCAAAAGTGAACCAGGCCTTTTTACTGTGAAAATGGCACTTTGGGACTGTGAAAGTGACATTTTGGCCCCTGTTGTCCCAAACTGCCCCAGCACTTCCCACATTGCTCAAAGTGGCTAGCTTTCATCCCAACACAGTTTATAGGGCCATACGGTACATAGTTTTCAAGTTACAGACTAAGCTAAGCAAAAGTGAACCAGGCCTTTTTACTGTGAAAATGGCACTTTGGGACTGTGAAAGTGACATTTTGGCCCCTGTTGTCCCAAACTGCCCCAGCACTTCCCAACATTGCTCAAAGTGGCTAGCTTTCATCCCAACACAGTTTATAGGGCCATACGGTACATAGTTTTCAAGTTACAGACTAAGCTAAGCAAAAGTGAACCAGGCCTTTTTACTGTGAAAATGGCACTTTGGGACTGTGAAAGTGACATTTTGGCCCTGTTGTCCCAAACTGCCCCAGCACTTCCCACATTGCTCAAAGTGGCTAGCTTTCATCCCAACACAGTTTATAGGGCCATACGGTACATAGTTTTCAAGTTACAGACTAAGCTAAGCAAAAGTGAACCAGGCCTTTTTACTGTGAAAATGGCACTTTGGGACTGTGAAAGTGACATTTTGGCCCTGTTGTCCCAAACTGCCCCAGCACTTCCCACATTGCTCAAAGTGGCTAGCTTTCATCCCAACACAGTTTATAGGGCCATACGGTACATAGTTTTCAAGTTACAGACTAAGCTAAGCAAAAGTGAACCAGGCCTTTTTACTGTGAAAATGGCACTTTGGGACTGTGAAAGTGACATTTTGGCCCTGTTGTCCCAAACTGCCCCAGCACTTCCCACATTGCTCAAAGTGGCTAGCTTTCATCCCAACACAGTTTATAGGGCCATACGGTACATAGTTTTCAAGTTACAGACTAAGCTAAGCAAAAGTGAACCAGGCCTTTTTACTGTGAAAATGGCACTTTGGGACTGTGAAAGTGACATTTTGGCCCTGTTGTCCCAAACTGCCCCAGCACTTCCCACATTGCTCAAAGAGTGGCTAGCTTTCATCCCAACACAGTTTATAGGGCCATACGGTACATAGTTTTCAAGTTACAGACTAAGCTAAGCAAAAGTGAACCAGGCTTTTTACTGTGAAAATGGCACTTTGGGACTGTGAAAGTGACATTTTGGCCCTGTTGTCCCAAACTGCCCCAGCACTTCCCACATTGCA